>NW_027501127.1:0-74435 GCF_021521415.1 Bidens hawaiensis | reverse complement strand
TGTGAATGTTAGTGTATGTTAGTGAACGTTCGTTTATTAAAATATATTAATGTTCGTTAATTTAGTTTGCATAAGTCTGCTAATTTATATATTCATTTAATTTTTTTAGGTCGTTACAATTTAGTCTAGTTTTATTATCTTTTGAGGCTCAACAGGTTAACGTTCATGTTTATTTTTATTAGTGCTCGTTCAATTATGTCCGTTTATATTTGTTCATCTGTGTTCCGTTATGTTCGTCACTTTGTCCATTTATATTATTGAAGCGTTCGTTTATATTGTTAGTGAAAGAACACAAACGAACACGCTGATTTTTTTAATGAACGAGCACGAAAAGTCGAAAACCTTGTTTGTTTATCTGTTCGTGTTCGATTAAAGTTAAACGAACGATCCCAAACCTGCCTCGTTTGTGTTCGTTTGGTTCGTTTACACGCCTAACTATCTTATTAATAAAATACACAACTTTTTCAGTGGACGCCATGAAGGAGGGCAGTACTGTAATTTTACGAAATGCAAAAATCGACATGTACAAAGGGTCCATGAGGCTTGCAGTGGACAGATGGGGGCGTGTTGAAGTAACTGAGCCGGCTGCTTTTTCTGTTAAGGAAGACAACAACTTGTCACTTATCGAGTTTGAACTTATTGTCACAGTGGAAGAGTGAGATTTTACCCTTTTGCCCTTGTACTCGACTCTTTAAACTTATGTGTTGTGTTAATGGGTGGTTTATTTACGGCTTACTGTAAGTTTACTTACCCTTTATGCTTTTGAAGTTAAGAGTCAATGACTGTGTAGTGGTTATTATGGTTATGATGAGTTGAGAAATAGTTGTTTGAGGATGGTAAAACTGTAAAAGTACTTGATTAGTTTAAAAGTTTCATGTTTATGCATTAATATACATATTAAAAAGAGAATAGAATCCTCCTCACAAGATTACTATTCAATTTACTATTCAATTTTTAAATATTTTATTAACTATTATACCCACTAAATCACTAGCATAGTAATAATGTTTTTTATTTCCTTAATTTTACTTTTTTTCAACTAATTAAAATATTTTACAAAACTATATTTTTAAACACTAAACTTGGACAAGGATTGACTTTACATGTTTTATATGTCAGTTAAACGATTTTCTTAAACTTTGCTTTTATATTTTTTTTATTGTTCGTATTTATAATGAACGAAACTTTTTTCATGATTTAAAAGTATCAATCGTCGCATGGTTTTATATATGTGTTTCAACGTTTAATACCTCAACTTTAAATATTTTTTTGGCTTACTAATTCATGTTTATGAATTGGTGTTGGCACCGATGATACTAACCGAAATTGTGTTATTTCGCAGCCGTAACGTGCCAATTTTTTGGGTCTACATATGATAATTTGTTGTATTTTAGCATCGGCGGTTTTATTTATTTTGTTTAGTTTCGATGTCGTAACTTGATACAGACTGACTTCGGGTCGACTTGCAACGAGTTTATGGTTTTAACGTTTTTACTTATATCTTTTTTGGTCAATTTAACAGTCCCGTCGCGAAACGCGGGATCCTAATACTAGTTACATTTTGTTTTGGAATTTATTTATTTTTTGTATGATTTTGGTTTTATCTTAAAATCTTTTATGATATTATGTTTCTCTCAAACGTAAACGTGTTGGTCACGCCTTGCATAGGATCCGATCTTGACCGTTGAACCGTAAGATCAATCTGGTCTTGACTTGAAATGTTGAACTAAAAAACATATAAATGTCCTTTGTTAAAATAGAATGAAAAATTAACATATGAACTAACTGGTTTAATAAGCTCATAAAGTACATATAATAGTGTTTGAAAAATTAACATATGGACCGGTTCCATCGGGTTTTTTTGGGGTTTCGGGTAGGGTAGGGCCGGGTATTGACGGAACCGGTTCCACCGGGTCGGTTCTGGTTCCGGGTGAAGTTCTTGGGGGAAAACCAAAGCCCGGTCCGTACCCGCGGGTAAGGTAGGGTCGGGTCCGGTTCCGGGTATGAACCGCCGGGCCAGGTCCGGAACCAGTTCTTTTGTAAACCTCTAGTGCCAATTAAATCAGCAACCGAAACAACCTACAAAGAACTATAAGCCTTACAAGTCTTGCATGCTATCATGAAGAACAATAATCCATAAGAAAAAGCAGGCAACATCCGTACCCAATAAATCACACAAGTAGCAAAAGTTATTGGTATAATCTGAGAAAAGATGGATGTAGACAAACTTTACTTCTATACAACGGGATGAAAGAATAATTTTTTATTAGAATTTGTGGTCATGGACGGAAAAATTTAAGACAATATTAATTTATGTGTTTATGGTGTGAGAAAAAGTAACATAAACAAAATTTTTAATCATTTTGAGATCTGTATGCTGCTTTAGAGTTACGCATCAATAAAAAACTTCTAACATATTAAATGTATGAATACCATGATTACTTCAAGAAATTTACTTTTGAGAATTCAATTCGTTATGAATTAAAATGTTCTTTTTGGGTTAAAATTGTTTACATATGTTCATAAAATGTCCTTTTTAGAAAATATATAAACAATATGAATGAAAGTTTTCTTCATCGATTTTTGAGATTTTGAAAGCTAGACCGTAAAAAGAACAAAACTAACCAAACAAAAACACAAAGGACCATCGTGCCTCCCAAAAGTTTCAACGAATAAAATTTATTAGGGACACACTATACCATATAAAAAAACAATAAAATGAATATTAAGACAATAAGAAAATGTCGACAAGAAAAAACTCACCTATATTTTGACTTGAATAAGCCATATTTCTTCATCTAATGAAAATGAAAAGCACAAATAATATAGACAGAATTACAAATTTTGTCCTTTAAAAAAAGTCAATTTACGGTTCGTGTCCTTTGTTAAGTTTCTTTGCAGGCGGTGTACTTTAAACATTTTTTTCCTACACGTTATGTCCTTTACGCTAACTGGGTTAGAAAAACTCAGTTAAATACCCTCACGTGAAACGCATGTGAGGGCATATTGGTCTTTTCGTCTACCCTGCAACTTCATCATCATCTTCTTCTTCTTCTTCTTCATTTTGCATATCTCAATCAAAACCCTAAAATCATCTTTAATATGTCAAAATCAAATGTAATTTAAATATTTCAAGATATAACCCACTGTCTCCAACCTCCCGTCACCGTCTTCCCCACTCAACTGCCGCCACCGTCTCCCAGCTCCAACGACGCCACCGTATCTCACCTCCACTGCAGCTAAAAACCCATTAAAACTCTATATATCTCTCTAAAAAACCCTTTACAACCACTGCATCTACCGTCTACGACATCCACCGACGGCCACAGCGAACACAAATCGTCAAACTCTCGCCCTAGTTCCTAAATTAGCCCTAATTAGGGGTAAGCTTGATTCATGGATCGATCGATATTAAAACCATTGAAGCCAAAAATCGAACCCTAGGCATAATTCTAACCTCAACGTGGTGGTGGAGGCTACGCGTGGGTCGCCATGGTAATGGTGGCCGGAAAATCAATTGTGACGTCGATGGTGAGGACCAGACGGTTAAACTCTGACCTCAATAAATTTCATATATGCGAAAAGCATCGTGCAAGGTTTCCGATGACAGCTGGACGGTGGTGGAGGAGTAGCGGTATTCCGGTGGATGGTAATGGCAACCGGACTATGGTTGTCTTCAATTAGATCTGGCGGACTGTAGCAGCCGGAGCTTATCGAGTTTGATTTTCGGTCGAATTACATCGAGAAGAAGCCGGAATTTGATATTTGAAGAACAGAGTGGAATGCCGAGATTGTGATAATGAATTAATGATAATAATCTGGTTATTGTAAGTATGCGTTGATTAATTCAAAGGGATTTTGGATTTTTGTTCTAAGATTAAGATTAATTATGTTTTTTGTGCAATTTGTTTAATTGCTATTATATGAAAGGACAGAACTACCCTCACATGTGCCTCACGTGATGGGATTTAACTGACTTTTTCTAACCCAGTTAGCGTAAAGGACAAAACTTGTAGGAAAAAAAAGTTTAAAGTACACCGCCTGCAAGGAAACTAAAAAAAGGACACGAACCGTAATTCGTCTTATTTTAAAGGACAAAATTTGTAATTGGGTCTAGAAGAAAAGAAGGGGGTGTTTTCTATTTTGTCGGATGTACGTCGAAAACTGATTTAGGCTTCAGTTTCACTTAATAAATGATTCTGGACGTGTTTTAATAAGTTATGTATTATTCAACTATCAATAGTAGTAGAATAAAGATAATTATAAAGTAAATAAAATCAAATGATATCTCCTAACTATGATTATAATGTAACACCAAACTTTGATAATATATTTTTTCAAATATTCAAGCGGAAGGAAAACAAAAACTTAGACAAAGGCGGAAAAAATATGAAGATACATGCTTGATTGCAAGTAAAGCAGGAACACAATCGGTGATAGTTAAGCGATCAAAGCAAATCAACTGCAGCAACGACTATTTGTAGGTTTTTCATGTTTAATAATTATATGAAACGCGAAAGAATAAAATACTTCTTTGTAGAATGCATCATTTTCTGTACCTTATTAAATTATAACTCACGACCTAATTAATCTCTTTCTCGAAGAAAATTCAAAGTGACAAACGATTCATTAATCACAACCTAGGGGTGTTCAAATTCAGTTAAATGTGGGTTCGATTAATTGACGGATTTGGTTAATCGAAAACTCTTAACGATAATTGATGGTCAGTCAACCATGGTTCGGTTAAACGAGCGGTTATGGCTATTTCGGGGTTTTTTTCTGCGTTGAGTTTATGGTGCATAATTAAACCTAAGTTTTCCACTTTTGTTATCGATAGTTAGAATCATATTTCAATTATGAGGGTGATTCAATTCAAAGTGGTCGGTGTAAATATTAGAACTTTAATTTTGTCCTTCATTTCCTGGTCTTTGATTCAGTTTGAAGTTGTTTGATCTAGTAATGACAAGCCGGCCTGAAGAAGAATCGTTGCAAGGTTAATGTCTAGATATGTAGCTTGTGTGCATATCATAGGTTGACCTCAAAGGTACTACGAACGTATGAGTCATAACTAACTACAGTTTGTGCTACAAAGAAGGAAACTGACAAGGTATAAACTCTAAAAAAATTCAAAGTATGACAAGCAACTATTCACAAATCTATTACATTGACTAGCATATGATCAAAAGTTGAAATTTAAATATGGAAAATACTTCTATGTAAAATAAATGTTTCTTGGGATTGGTTCGGTTGAAGTTAGTTAACGAAAATACCTTAACCATAACCAATCGATTTGGTCGGTTTTCGGTTTTCAATTAATTTGCACTTTGGATTTTCATCCCTATACTTAAACTTCTACCTAAAAAATAAATGGTACGGCACAAACATCGTTCACTGCAATGTCATCATAAAATAGACCAAACCCTTGTCTTTTTCCAAAAGTGTGGTTGGTGGTTCGGTCTATAATTTTATCAAACCCCCTCGAAACGGAGTGTGAACATCCTGCAGCAGTTTTAACAATGAACCATGTTTTACCCGGATTACAAACGCAGACCGGCAGACCGTTGCTGGAAACTTTGCATGAGACTAGTGGCAATCTTAGATCTTGAAGTTCATTAATTAGGTTTGGTTGGCTATAGCCGACAGTCATCATGACATGCACGAAATAATTAAACCATATCAACACCAATGCCCACGACAATATTACTTTCTACAATTCTACTCATGGCCAATTAAGCATACTACAAATTCCACAAAAGCAAAATATGCTAATGATAGTGATTGCACTAAACTTGATTCCTTATATATATTTACCAAACATTATATAACTATAGGAGTATGAAACCTTGAATATTTCATTAACATAATTGCCCTATATATACAAGGAGAGAATCCCTCTATTTTGGGGATAAAATCACATTTCTAATAAACTAGATATACATTCAAATTAACAAGATAAACTCTATATTTAACACATGCTCTATTAGACCCCCGCAGTCGAATCCGGAGGTTTATGAAGGCTGAGACTGGCTCTAAAATAACGCCCTCGGTAAGCCCTTTGTAAAGATGTCTGCTACCTGATATCGTGAGGGGAAATGTAGTACGCGAACTAGTCCCCGATGAACCTGTTCACGAACGAAATGAATATCAAGTTCAATGTGTTTTGTTCGTTGATGTTGCACCGGGTTACCAAATAAGTAAATGGAGCTGATGTTGTCACAGTAGACCAGAGAGGCTCGTGAAAGAGGGCGATGAAGCTCAAGAAGTAAATTCTGGATCTAACAAATATCAGCAACCACGTCAGCTATACCATGGTATTCAGCCTCTGCACTCGAACGTGAGATCGTTGGTTGTCGTTTTGACGACCATGAAATAAGATTGTTGCCAAAATATACGCGGTATCCTGATATCGAGTGTCGTGTGTCTGGGCAACCCGCCCAGTCGGCATCGGTATATGCTCGTAACGTGGGGGAAGACACAGGACCGAGAGTGAGGCCAAGATCAGACGTGCCACGCAGGTAACGAATAATTCTCTTCAAACTGTCCCAGTGAGGAAGACGAAGAGAGTGCATGTGCATGCAAATTTGTTGGACCGCATACGAGATATCTGGTCTGGTGAAAGTAAGATATTGAAGGGCACCAGCTAAGCTTCTGTATAACGAACGGTCTTCAAATTCAGGTCCGAAAGAACCGAGCTTGCCTTTGGTGTCAACAGGTGTGGCAACGGGTTTGCATGATGTCATGGCTGCCCGATTAATGATATCATGCGTGCAGCTTTGCTGAGATAAAAACATTGTGTTACCCGTTCTTTTAACAGAGATACCCAGAAAGTAACTAACCGGTCCAAGATCTTTCATAGCGAACTCAGAGCTGAGCTGATCCATAAGGGTAAGACGAAGCTGTTCAGAAGAGTTTGTCAACAAGATGTCGTCAACGTATAGTAAAAGATACGCTGTGTCTTGACCCTGATGGTATATAAATAAGGAGTTATCACTCCGACATTGTGTGAATCCCAACGATAGTACAAAATCAGTGAACCGTTGGTACCATGCACGTGGAGCCTGCTTCAAACCATAAAGTGACTTCTTAAGTAAGCAGACGTGGTCTGGACGTGTCTTGTCTTTGAACCCCATGGGTTGATACATGTATATTGTTTCGTTTAAGTTCCACGTCTGGACGTGTCTTGTCTTTGAACCCCATGGGTTGATACATGTATATTGTTTCGTTTAAGTTCCCGTGTAGGAAGGCATTTGTGACGTCAAGTTGATGAACAGCCCATGCATGAGATAAAGCCAACGAAAGAACTGTACAAATCGTAGCCGGTTTAACAACCGGACTAAACGTCTCCTCGCAACCAATACCAACATGTTGACTTCGACCATCGCATACTAAACGCGCTTTATAGCGCTCCAAAGATCCATCCGATCTATATTTATGTCGAAACAACCACATGCTTCGGATTACATTCATGTGTGGTTGGCGGGGAACTAACTCCCACGTCTTATTATTAATAAGTGCATCGTATTCGTTAGTCATGGCATTCCGCCATTCAGGGTGGACAAGGCGGTTTTGGGAGATTTTGGATGCGGTTCAATGGTTGAAGTGTGTAACTTAAAGTGGGTTTTGGGTTTGAAAATTCTGTCCATGGCGCGAGTTTGCATGGTACGGGTGACGGATAGTGGTGGCAGTGGAGGATTAGAGTTGGGCACGGGTGGTGGTGTAGATATGATGGACGGACCCGTGGTGGATCGTTGTCGGCAGGAGTTTGTTTGGAGTAGTGGTTGCTGCTGTTCGGAAATGGGATGGGTGGCCGTGGTAGGGGCAGCGGCTGGGTGGGTCGTGGAGGCAGTAGCGGGTGTGGCGGAAGTAGATGGTGTGGTGGCGGATGAGGTAGTAGTGGAGGGATTTGGTTGCGGATGGGATGAGATTGTAGGTTGAATACGGTTCCACAGGCTAGGGTGTATGGGTTCAGTGAGAAAAATGTACAGGTCGGATGGAGGTTTAGGCATTTTGGCATATGGGAAAGTTGCTTCATCGAATATTACATGACGAGATGTTATAATTTGACGGGTGGATAGGTCAAGACAACGGTAGCCCCGGTGTTTGGGGGATAGCCGAGAAAGACACACGCGTTTGAACGATGTTCGAGTTTATGGATTGTAGTGGGGGGTTTGAGGGGATAACAGAGACATCCAAATACTCTCAGGTGGTCGTATGTGGGTTGACGATTATAGAGGGTTTTAGTAGGGTTGTTTAGGTTGTTTGGTTTGTTTGGGGTGATGTTGAGAAGGTAGGTTGCGGTTTCGAGAGCGAAGTGCCAAAAGGTATTGGGTAGGTTAGCTTGAGCAAGAAGGGTGCAAACCATGTTGTTAATGGTGCGAATTTTACGTTCCGCTTTGCCATTTTGGGAGGAAGTATATGGACATGAGAGGCGGAAGGTCATGCCATATTGGGTAAAGAATTGGTTGAAGGAACTATTCATATATTCCTTGCCATTGTCACACTGGAGTTGTTTAATTCTTTTATTAAATTGTGTGTGAATTAATTTTTAGAAGTGGCAGAAGGTGGGGTATGTTTGTGATTTTCTACTAAGAGGAAAAGTCCATAAGAAATCAGAAAAGTTATCGATGAATAAGAGATAATAGCGGTGACCCCCGGAACTTAAAACTAGTGATGTCCAAAGGTCACTGTGAATGATATCAAAAGGCAAACCAGTACGATTACAAGAAGCAATAAACGGGAGTTTAACACTTTTTCCCAAAACACATGGTTCACAAAAATTTTTATTACATTTAGAAAAAGAAATAAATTGTGATTTCTTCAGAGAATGTAAAGGTCTTGAGCCCGGATGACCAAGACGTGATGCCACAGTGATTGGGAGATCGCCACATTTGCTTTGTGAGAAGTCACCTTGGATAGCATATGTGGCGTCAGTAAGTAGAGATCACCGGTACTGTTGCATCTGAGGATAGGGGTCCGCATCTTAAGATCCTTCACAGAAAAACCGAAAGGGTCAAATTTAATGGATACCCAATTATCTGTAGTTAGGCGACGTACAGATAATATATTATGAATTAAGTTGGGTGCATAAAGGACGTTGGTGAGTTTAAGTGGTGGGTACGGGTCAGGTAGGGTCTGCGTGCCTTGTCCAATGACGGGTATAGTGGTGCCATTCCCAACGATTATATTACGATTATTGCAATTATTAATAAAAGACGAGAAGTTACCTAGTTGATTGGTCATGTGAGTAGTGGCGCCGCTGTCCATCGCCCATGGCGTTTCCGGTGGATTTAGTGACATGGTGTATAACGCCTGCTCGATGTCTGTGGGGGCGTATCCAGCGGCTAGAGATTGGCTTGGTCTCGGACCCAGAATGCCCGGTGATTGATTACCTGTTGGTCTAGGAGTTGTCGGGTACGGGCAGGGAGGTTGAGTTTGCCACTGCGCGGCTTGCATAGAGTTACCCCAGGCCGGTTGAAATATCCACTGTCCAGGCACATTCTGATAAGTGTTAGGAGTGTAGGGCTGCCCACGGCCCAAGTAGGTACGGCCACCAGACCGCCCGCGGCCGTGACCACGGGTTCTGCCGCGGCCTCGTCCTCATTCTGACTGGCTATCCGAGGTTTGATTTTCCGTGCGGATCATAGAGGGGTCGGGTTTAGTGGTTGTGGTGTGGAGGGCGGTGGCGGCGAGTTGGGAAGCATGGAGAGATAGATTTTCCTTCCGATCGTACTCGCGCATTAGTTTTGAGAAAGCCTCGTGGAAGGTGGGTAACGGGGTGAGGTTGGAGATTAGCATGGCTATGCCTTCGTATTGTTCATTGAGTCCCGAGATCAGTTGTTGGACCATCTTTTCGTCCGACAGTGGAGCGTCAACGTTGGCCAATTGATCCGCGATAACCTTGACTTCCTGGCAGTAGGCCGCCATGTTGTCGAAATTATCTAATCGTGTATGATTGAGTTTCTGGGTGAGGTAAATACAGCGGGACGATTTGTTATCTTGAAACAAAGTTTCAAGGGTTTTCCATGCTTCGTAGGCGGTGTTGGTTGGTTTCAGAATGGTGTTAAGAAGGTCAACAAAGATAGTGCCATATATCCATTGGAGGACTATGGCATCTAGTCGATCCCAAAGGTCATCAGATGGTTTGTTGGTATCGGCCGTAGAGGATTCAGGTTGGGGTGTTGTTTTTGGCAGCAGGTGGCCGTAGACCTGATAGGCTCGGCAATAGATTTTAAAGAGGGTTGACCAGGATGTGTATTGCCCGGAGGTGTTGTCAAGGGTGATTGGGATGAGGTTTTTGATATTGGAGACCGTGATGGCCGGTTGAAGTTTAGAATCCATGGGGAAGAGCGGTGTAGGATAGTTGAATAAAGAAGAGAGGGGTTGTTGATCGCCGGAATTAGAAGAAGCCGGCGGTCTTGGGGGTGGCTTGCGATACCATATAGAAGTATGAAACCTTGAATATTTCATTAACATAATTGCCCTATATATACAAGGAGAGAATCCCTCTATTTTGGGGATAAAATCACGTTTCTAATAAACTAGATCACAATCGAAGTTTTATATAATTTACTATATAATTTGAATGTAAACTAGATATACATTCAAATTAACAAGATAAACTCTATATTTAACCCATGCTCTATTAATAACTCATGATGATGTTTTAAGCATGATGATAATGACTCAAATTAAGCAGCCCCCATGCACTAGACATACGTGATAACCTTGTATATGTGCATTGAAACAAAAGCGAAATACACACCACCAGGTTCAATTTAGCAAAGCTCTCTAAGAATGCAATATTTCATTTCAAATTCTTTTTTTCCTCTAAAACGACTCATTTCAACTTGAGCCGAGCCCATTTTAATTAAACTCGTTTTAATCCGGACTTAACTAACACATTTCTCAATATTTTTGATACCCTACGTTTTCCTAGTCTAAACTCTAATATATATATAAATCTTAGGAAGCAAATTAAAAATGTTATCAAAAGATTGATTCTAAATGTACACTGATAACTTTGAAACACATATCTAAACATCTTTGAAACCATTAACCTCTTTGACGATCCAAATTCATCATATTTATTTTGTAAAACCTATGTTTCTTCCGGAAACATGAGTTGGCCAGACACTCTAATTATAGGCATCCGGCCAACATGAATTGCGTTGAAATACTTTTGTGCAATTCGTGCGTCAATCAGATTCTAACGAAATGACGGTTTCAAATGCACCAACCAACGCGCTCACCTTAGTCTTTCTTTTTTCACGAAGCTTGTTTACTGTCTCCTCTATCACATTATTATACGCCGTATTATCATTTTTATCAAGACCCACCCCTACATGGCTATTCACAGCCACCATATTCGTCGCTGTTTCTCTATCCTTTGCCGCCTTTCCACCACCGTCTCCCACCCGTTCATTGCCTTCCCTTTTGACTTCTTCCACCTTTTTGGATTCCACCTTTTTCGGTTCTTGATTTTCTTGGGCTACATTAGGCACCAAGAACCGACTAGCAATAAGAGCAATCTTTGGCTGTTGCTTGGGCTCTGGCTTCTTGTTCGGCTCGAGCTCCAACTTTGGCTCTGGCTTATGCTCTACTTCAGGCTCCTGCTTCTGTTCCATTTCTAGCTTAGGCTCTAATTCGGCTTCCAGCTTTATCTCCGGCTTATACTCCACTTCTGGTTCTGGCTCCAGTTTTGACCCAAGCTTTTGCAGCTCAGGCTCTAATTCCGGCTCCATTGTTTGCTCGGGCTTGTTCTCCACTTCTGGTTCTGACTCTAACTCATGCTCTAATATTGGCTCCGGCTTCTTCTCCACAACATGATTCGACTCTGACTCTTGATCTAGCTCTGGCTTATGCTCAGCCTCAATTTCCTGCTCTGATTCTGGTTCCGGTTTTGGCTCTAGTTCTGGCTCCGGCTTATGCTCCACCTCAACATTCATCTCAGGTTCTGGTTCTGATTCTGGTTCTGATTCTAATTCTGATTCATCTTGGCGACTCCTCATCTCTTGTTGATCATCAACCGATTCGTTACATGGAGAACTCACTTCCGATGCATCACATGATGGAGGGACAGAGTGATCATATTCCATTACCACCGAAGACCGCCTCGAATCAACAGATTCAATATCCATTTCACTCTCATCTCCATGTTGACTCTTGTCAAAATCTTGGTCAGGATTCAATGCATTTTGATCATCTTTCGGTTTTGATTTTGGAACAAGCTTTGTCTTTGGTTGTTTAATTACCTTCTTATTAGTCGCTCCATTACTAGAACTCTCCTTCTTAACACTTGTTGGGCTTCTCTTAGTTCCTGGTTTAGGAAGTGGAGGAGATTTCACAGGTTCTTTAGTCTTTCCCGTCAAATTGGGCGTTTTCAATGATAAAGATTTTGTGTTTTTTTCTTTAATGCTTGGAGAAGGGCTGCATAATCTATCTCGGATATTTGGAGAAGGACTGCGTACTCTATCTCTAATGTTCGGAGAGGGGCTGCGTAATCTATTATTAATGCCTGGGGAAGGGCTACGTAATCTGTTATTAATATTCGGGGAAGGGCTGTGTAATCTGTTGTTGACATTTGGAGAAGGACTGCGTACGCTAGGCGAACGCCCTCGAGCAGGCGTTGGTTGTTGTTTGTTGGCGGTTTGGGCAGAAGAATCAGGGTTTGGTTGAACCTTTTTGGTTTCATTTGGGGACGAGGCTGTTTTCTTTGTCGAGGCAGGATTCGTGGCCGGTTTCTTTTGTTGGGCAGAAGTTGTGGTTGCGGGTTTTTGTGTTGATGATGATGACGATGTTTTTTTACCATTCGTGGCCGCTTTTGACGCCATTCGTCGAGCCTGCAATGTTTGCAAGGATATTTGTTGATAGATAAAGGCTGATGATATCTTGTGGATTAAAGTGATGAAAATGGGATCTTCAAGGCGTTAAGGGTATCATAGGAAATGAAAAAGGAATCATTTATCATTGTATGCAGTCTGTTCCTTAATGTTTTGATTCCATAATTGATTCCATAAAAGTTGGAATGCATGAGTTGGTTTGAGATAATGTATGACAATTTGTGATGTTCCAAAGAAATTGGCATGGTTTGTGGGGCATCATGTTGTGTCTTAATGATCTGTTGATCAATCCATAAAAGTTGGAATCCATACATTTTTGGATATTGGATGTTTATAGGACAATAAGGGGAGGGGAGGCAGATGAGGGCATGGTGGTGGTGATTCGGGTAGTGACGGCATAGAGCGATGGTGGTCGTCAACAGTCACTTAAAAGAAAATGAGAAAAATAAAATAGAGCAAACTGTCAAAATCGTCTCCGAGGTTTGTTTAGAGATTTTATAAACTAGTTAACCAATATTTGCAACTATACTAATTAGTTAGCATATCTCTTGGGCTTTTAAGCCCAGAAAAACATAATTACTTCCCAATCGAAGGTTTGACTTGGTCTTAACTCTTAAGTGTCTTAACTAGTCTATTTATTTCATTGATTAATTCATTTTTTAAAATCATTTATTTTATTAAATGTACACTCTTATTGTGTTGTAGGGAGTTCTGGTCTGGTGGTGTCACAACGACTATCAAGTGACAGTCGGTGGTGTGGTTTCACGAGGGAACGACCAAACCAAACACTAAAGCCAGTGTATAGGCCCGGTTAAGACAACATAGTATAGTCAGAGTTTGACAAGGAGGCTCTCCAAATTGTGAAGTGTGGTGCCCTAACACATAAGAAAGATGTCATTCCAAAAAAAATAGTAACTATAATCAAACTACGTTATCATGTATCAAAGTTTTAATTTTAGGTCATTGTATGTATTACAGGTACAAAGATCGTCGACCATGTCTTTTTTTTTCGTCTTTTACATCGAATAGCTTTACTTATTCAATTAGCACCTTCACCGCTACCATGAACACCTTTAATTATAAAAAAATTATCACCCTGAAAAAAAATGAAACACATACAAACCAAAACATAATGAACATCGTCACCACATCCGACATCATAATAGTTATACACCCAACCCCGAGGAATACGTTCGTGTATAAGAGAGGTGTATTGTCCGCTACATGCCATTAGAAACAATGACAATGGTGATTAGTTTGTCTTGTCAACGTCTTATATGATAACTTATGCATGTCATCAATCAAACCTCGACTAAAGTAAGTTTTGAAAGCTTGATGAATCAAAATATAAGTTTGTTAATTCAATATTCGTAATATGACTGATGTTAAAAATCTATAAATATCCTTAACATGTGTTATTTCTAATATTCTAATGCTTAGCTTTTATTTAATCAAATAATTATTCTAGCAAGAAATAAATAAATAAAATTTTTACAAAACTGAGTACCCTCTCTATAATACTTCGGTCCAGCTATTGTATTCCTTTGTTGTTCACAATTTTTTTATAGTCATTAACTTTTGCAAGCTGTGTTTTTCATATATATTTAGAGTTTATATAAAGAAAATAAAGAATATCAACAACTGAAAAGGCCTCACTTAAAACTATTATATTAACTTGAATACTTGATACATTAATAAAAGGAAATTTTTATTTATATAAATGGAAAAGGATAATATATTTATGTCCAGCTTTACTGTTAATCTTGTCATGTTGCACTTAACTATGATCGCTGCTTTTTTTTATCAATGAAACAAAATATTTTATTTCTAAACTTTTAATTAAATAATGTCAATTATTTGGAAATCCTAAAAAGAAAATTAAAAAACTAGCATACCTACCAACCAATCAAACATATATGGTATGCTGGTATCAGTTAACAAATAATAATTTCATCATGTATCTTTTGTTAGGGTTAGGTTCAAATAAGAAGTTTAATTTTTCTAAAAAGGTTAGAAATGGGGGTATTTTAGTCTAACATTTTAATATCAAAACACATCTACTTTAATCTCAAAACCCACTTACATTAATTTTCAAAAACCCACTTACATAAAACCCAATTACATCTTCACTCATCTCCTACAACAACCACCACTCCACCGCCCACCGCCACCACAACCGTCACCCACCGCCACCACCTCACCGGAAAAGTCCAAAAAAACACAATGAAAAACACTACGAAAAACACAATGGAAAAAAACACTATGAAAAATAAAAAACACAATTGTATGACACAATGTAAAAAACACTATGAAAAATACTATTGTATAACACAATTTTGTAAAACACAATTTGGTAAAACACAATTTATAAAAAACCCACTAATTTTTTTTAATTTTTATATTACAATATGGTACTCATATAAAAGATAAAAAGACACTCGTTAGTATGTTGAATTTGTTTTTCAATAAAAAGGTCATAAAAAAAAGTTATGGACGTTTTAAAATGATGGGGGAATTGGCATGTGTCTTGCATGTGGAGAGAGAAAGTCAACAAATGTGTTATTCCTTTTATGCCCTTTACTTTGTGTTCACACTTGATTTCCCCCTAAACTAATATAAACCCTCCATGTTAAAAATCAATGGACAAGATTACTTCCTATCCTTCCTACAAAAACTATATTTCCTATTATAACATAACCCTCTTTTGTTATTTATAAAATACACTTTGTTTGCGTATTTCTTTTACATACTGAGTTTCTATACTAAGATATAGTCATCGTTATATTCTTTTTCACTAAGGGCGTGTTCGTTTCAAAGACTTTTTTTAAAAGATTTGGAATTGGAATTTGAATGGGATGGAATGTTTGAGAATCCCTATCATGTGTTTGATTGGTTAATATGTATTGGAATTGGAATTGGAATCTTCTTCATTCTCGGTTTTTTTTTTTTTAAGAACGAGGGAAATGGCGGAAACGTTTTTGTTTTTTCACATTTTTCGTTTTTTATTTATATTTTGAGTTATGATTTTTTTATTAATTTTTTCGCTTTTTTTTTTGAAGGGTTTTTACTTTCCATAACAATCCTTATAAAATAGGTGGGATTTTAAAATCCCATGAAATGTGGGATTTTTTGATGAGATTTAGTTTCCATTCCCATTCTTTCATTTAATGAAACGAACATATCAATTCATGGGATTTACAATCTCATTTTTTAGAATTCCTTCCAAATCCTTGAAACGAACAGACCTAAGTGGTTTTTTGATACATATTCTACCAAGTGATAAAGTCCCCTGTGGAAGTCTCATTGTTATCTGGGTGCGATACCATGAGACATGACCATTACTTTAAACCAATCCGTTATGATCTCCTAACTTGACATACAGAGAGATGTAAACGAGCCGAGTCTCTTATTTGCTACACCAGACTAGCTTGCTAAAAGCTCTAATCGTGTTGTTATTATTTTGTTACTAATTATGATTCTAATTTTGTTATTATTATTAGGTTTTTTTTCTTTATTAATGGAATAGAGTGAAAGTAGGTAGTTTGCTAATTGAAATAGTAGATTTTTATAGGTGACACGCCAAGTGTGGCAGAGTGATAAGGCGACATGACAAAATCTAGTCTAGTCAATATGAGTACTCTAAGATAAAAACTTTACTCATAAATACGTACATAAAAGTGGAGTTCAAAGGTCAATTTAAAAAGCTACATACAAACCAAGTCCAAACTTAAACAACATTGATCTTGGTTCGTTTACATCCCTAGACAAAATGACCACTGTAAACAAATTATACGCTTATTTTGGTGGATATATCTTATTATTTTAACCGTGATTAATGGCATTTGGTTTCGAACTTAGAAGTGAGGTAAGTAGCACATGACGATGTTGTAACTTGGCCTGGACAGGAGGTACGTGTCAATTAGTAGACGGTTGCACAGAATAAAAAAGTGCTAAAAAGGAGTCGACTCCACGTTCTACCTGTAAATGCCTACAGATTTTAAAATAAAAATCTGATTCCTGCATAACCAATTTTAGTTATTTTCTATAAAGGCATGTGATTCAAATGAGATATTTTTTTATTTCATACACTGCTTCCATGTACCATAGCTATGATTTATCTCTTGCTTTTCAGCTTTTCTATTCACTTGATCATATATTTAGATATGGTAGATTTAGTTTATTAAAGATTAAATGTATTAACCATATCACAACTAGATTCGATTAAACAATCAATATGCAAATACAATAGACTAGGATAGAGCCTGTGTGATACACGGATTGTTTAAAAGTATAATAAAAAAATTAAATTTAATAATATACATATTAACATATCTTATGGATTCATAAGATATAAATAATTTACTAAAATTCATAGATTAGTAAGATAATTCGTATTTGCATTTTAAAAGTAATAAAATGGAAGGTTGTGAAATTATACCAATTAAGAAAAAGAAAATATTAACATCAATTAATCCTAATTGAGTTGATAAGCAATAAACAATTTAAAAGTAAGGTATTTAATTTCATTCCCACCAACAACATATTTTTTATTTTATCATTCATCAAAGAAAAATTATAAAAATGGAAACAAAAATCGTAAAAATGAAAACTTCTAACACTGCTCGTTAACTTGTCAACTTGTTTATGATTTTTTTACTCATTTTTAGATTTTAGTGTTGGAATTTAAGTTTAGTATTCTGGTTTTTAGCTTTCCATATGGCTCATAATTTTTTAAAAAAATGAAAGTAATTTTCTTTTTAAAAAACTTTTATTACCTCTTAATTTCCAACAACTTATTCATTATTATTTTTAACTTTACAATACACAGTGTCATAGTTATTTATATATATATTTTTTCAATCTCAAGCTAAATATATAAAACTAAGTTTATTAATTAGGAATGCTAGATAAAGAAACAAACACATCTATAAATATCTAATTATTGATGTAACAAATGAAACCTTAATCTAATTATATAAGTTTTTCTAATATTATAAAAGTTCAAATTATTTATTTAATTTTGAAATTATACTATATTTAAAGAAAATAAAAAAAATTCTAAATGTAAACAGAAAATACAAGTGTAAGTATCTCTTGCATTGAAATGAAAACTGCATTTAAATAAAAAGTATTACTTTCGTAGATTAATTTACAATAAAAGAAATTCAAACATAGAAATTGAAAAAAATAAATAAATAAATAAATAAATTATTACTATGTAATACGCGTTGCATAGGTTACCTGTATATGGATGTTGTGTGTTTATTACTGAACAGTTTGAGGAGAAGTGCAAATGGTAAGAAATAAAATAAAAATAAAAATAAATAATAGTTTAATCATCAATCCACATGCTCTTCTAGAAATAAGCAATATTAGATGAGCTGTAGTAACTTATTTATTATTACTAAAATGATGATGTATATATATTAGTATATATATCCTATACCCGATGCAATGGGAAACAATTTACAAAACAGAGGATAGCTAGAGGATTAGAGGTTACCAACCATTCTATCGATGCTGTATCAATCAAACGACTTGCAGTTTAATGGTATCACAAGAGTTAACAGGAGTCTGATTTTTTAACTAATAAGGATTCAAATCTTATTCAAGTCTAATTGATTTTAGCATTTATTCCAATAAATACATAAATAAAAAAGTTTGACATGATCACATATGAGGGGTTTAAATTCCTACTTCAAACTATTAACTTTAGTTATCAAGTCTAGCTCGTTTAATAAGCTAATCATGTACGAATTGACCTACTATTTAATTAAACGAGTCACGTCTACTATAAAATTAGTATGTCGATTGCGCCGATTAAGAGTTTATTAAAGTGTATATATTTACTGTAACACCGTGAAAATACCCCCATCTAATTTTGGCTAAAAATATCAATTCTGAAAGTTAAAGGACTGAAAATGAAAAATTGGAGTTTTAAGACCCATCGCGCTACGCGATGGTCTCCTGACTAACTCCGTCGTGCTACGCGACAGAGAATCACACAGTTCAAGAAAAAGGGGGGCGCCGCGCTACGCGACGACCAAACCCAACTAGTCCATCGTGCCACGCGATGACCAGGTTAAGTAACCCGGGACACGTGGCCAACCACATGTCAACACGTGGCAGCTTCTGATTAATTGCAGCGTCGCGCTACGCGACGACCTTGGGGAAAAGGCCATCGCGCTACGCGATGCTCTGCAAAACTCGCCTATAAAAGGGCAGCTACGGGTTCAAGCCATTTCATCTCATTTTCACCTTCATTTCACACACTTAACCTAGGTAATCGTGCCAAGGGTGTTCTAGGGTGTCGAGGGCTGTTTTCGTGAAGAAACGAGGTGTCGTTACGCTGTTTAACGAGTTGCTGATCTTGTAACGAAGTACAAGTTGAATTGCTACTGATTTCTTAAGTTCTTAAGTCCCGTCGAGCCGATTAAGATAGGATTAATGTTAAGTTACTTTAAATACATAAGATATAGCTTAGTTAAGGGTATAGTCGTTAAACTATAATTATTTTCCAATTAATGTATTATAAAGCAAAGACATTGCTTCCACGTGAAGTAATGTTATCAAAGCTATTATTTTGACGGGCATGTAGTAATTGGAAGGGGGGGTATCATTAGTAGACTCTTCTTGCCTAAACAAAGCAATTCGTACAAATCCCAATCAACCGCGGGACCCGTTTGCTTACCTGGAGAAGTTTACCAACGTGATATCCTTTATTAGGCCAAAGCGTGCTATTCCAAACGTCATATGTAAATCCAAAGTATTTTCATAAAACGACTATAACTTGTCACACCCCGGCCTAGGGCTTAGGCGTATGACCAATAGTTGGTACATGTTTTGCAAATATATTAGAGTTACGTTCTTTTAGCGGAAGTCATAAAATATTATTATAATGAAATCTCGGGAATTTAATACCCGTTTTGATATTTCAAATACCTGCCATTTTAAAATATGATTCTTCAGAATATTTAAATTAAAACATATAAGGCATTAGATCACCTCTAATGACTATGTCTCCAATCTTCTAATCTAGCTTGCTTGTCTGTTCTACCTTTACTGTTTCCCTGAAATGTGGGGGAAAAATACGTCAGCTATGTGCTGGTGAATAACGCTGACTCAATAAAAACATTTTCATAAGTCATCATAATATAATCATATACAAAATCACCTTCGTTATGATACAACACCAATAGTGTTCAACGACTCAGTGAGCCTCATCCCATCTCATCAGAACTAAAAATACCAATAGACCACTTAATCGGACTTCACTCGCCCTAGAGACAGTCACTTGCCTCATGGTCAGTATGTTTGTAGTGGCTCACTACAAATCATATATGAATGGATCCAGACACATGTGTATTTTAGTCTGAGTGTTTAGTACTACCTTGCATCAAAACGTTTTAGAGGATTTGAACCAACCCTCGTGCAAATACTTTCATAACTCTTTTACGTATGGATAACAGTCCATAGTTTATAAGAGTAAACATCTTTTCAAAAAGACAGTACATAGACGTATTCACATCATAAAACATTTCATATTATAAAAAAGTTTGGACGTATTCACCTTATAATCAATATGTCTCACTGATAATTGTCTGATCTTTATCTCGGACCTATAGTACGAGAATAACATTCCATAAATAACTAGATCTACAATCTAGCTATAGACCTTAAGTCTATTTGCATAATCTTTACCTTGATATTCATTTCATATATACATACTACGTTTCTTTATCATGAAGAAACGTGCATATATCCCATTTCTTCATTCATAAGAAATATCTTTATGATAAAGAATAATATTTTATTCATAACCTTATCTTATGAAAGCTATATTTCACTTATTATCTGATCAATGTATAGAATATACCCTCGACTAGGATCTAAGCCATTTATAATAAAATAATCGGGCAGAACCCCTACCTTGTATGGCTTGTCTACGAAATGCCTAGACTTTGTGTGGGTAGCACTCCTACTTGCACGTACTTCTAGACCACAAACGTGTCGGAATTGTCGAGGTAATGGCACGATAACCGAGGTATGATGTGAGTGTGATGTGATGGGAGCTTCATCCCATGGCTGCCTATTTATAGCCTGAAGTTGTGCATCTTCGCGTATCGCGAAGCTGCACTAGCTTAGGTGAGTCATCACTAGGCTTGCCACGTGTCATTCCGGTCTGCCACGTGTCCTGCATCTTCGCGTATCGCTAAGTTGCCTTTCTTGTCATCTTCGCGTATCGCGAAGATGCTAAAGTTTCATTTTCAGTCCCTGGTCTTTGGTAACTTGTCCCATCTTGATCATAGCTCAAAATACTAAAGCGGCCCTTATGCGGCTCGCGGCGATGCGAAGTGCAAAGTGCGCTATCAAAACGCCACATTACGCCCATCGTCCGTGCGTGTGCGCGTCGGGTGCTTTGCACCCTCCGCTAGGACTAGTGAGAGTGGTTAGCCATACAAGAACATTTCCATGGACAACTCCTTCCTTATAAAGTGATTTCATTTCTTTCCCACTTTCCATGTGGGATGGAGTTTTCCTTACTTATTTCCTTAACATAAAAATGCTTTCTTTTCTTTGCCATACATTTCCTATTACTTATCTCATGAATATTTTTGGGTCCTTCATCTTTATAATTTGTCAAATTTAGACCAAAATTTTGTGGATGTGCTGATCAGATCTCGAGTCTGCTGAAACTGAATCAGACTTCAAGTCTGCTGATCAGACCTCGAGTCTGCTGAAACTGAAACAGACTTAAAGTCTTCTGAATAATACCAATTAGGTACTTATGCAAACCTATTATAATATATAGGTTAATAGCATACTGAAGCCAAGGAGGTTAATATTTCCAACTGATAATATAAGGTGAACACGTTAACCTTTTATTGTCTGAACTGATTTTACTCTTGTAATAAACTGGTTGTTTATTACGAAGAGTCTGATAAATGTTTGCATGAGATATAATCTCTAAAATCGTTATAATACAAAATAGATAATAAAAAGCAACTCAGACCTAATACACATGTGTCTGGATCCAAACATAACTGATAATTGGCATACAAAACCAAGTCAGTCATAACCGGTTCTCCAACAGGGTTACATAGCCTAGGGGAAGGTTGTCTCTGAACAGGGGCTGTGTACTCGGGGAACCTTTGAATTGTGTGTGTAGGGCAGTGGTACAAATCCTGGGAATGAACAGGCATTCCTGCTGAGATAGTGAAACAGAAAACTATGTTTGTATTTAACGACTGTTATAAATGTTTTATCGAGTCAACGTTTCACCAGCATATAGCTGACGTGTTTTTCCCACCCTTGCAGGTAATTAGATGACCGTAGATGTATACAAGGATTGGAGTCTTAGAAGATCGCTCGAGATGGCTCGTTTTTGAATACTTATAAATCCTTGTATTATTAATATCACTGTTTATAAAACTGAAACTTGGGTGTTTAATTCCCGAGTAATTTTGGTAATGTAAATTCATATTTTAATATTAAAAGACTTCCACTAAAATGAACTCGCTACTTTGATATATTTACAAAACAGGTACCAACTGTTGGTCACACTCCTAGTCCTTGATTCGGGGTGTGACATTTACAAGTTAAGAGGCCGCTTTAATATGTTAAAATCAATTATTGGACCTTCTCATAAAATTCAAAAGATAAATTAAATAACTATGACGTATTAAAAAACAGTCCATACCCGCTAAGTTTCACTTCCGTTACCAAAAGCAATCACAATCTAATGAAAAAAGTAACTCGGTGTGCCCCTAATGAATAACTGACTATTATTTGTTCCAATCAAAAAGTTTTAAATTGGTTTGAAACAACATAAATTAAAGTGGGAGCATATATACCGGGGTATTTATTCGTTAGAGTAAAATTGCCCTTGACAATAAATATGGATATGTCAAGAGTGTCACTGGTCACATCGACGTCGATATAGATTATTTTTGGTCGGTTAGTAAAATAGTTTGGAACGGGATTATAGAAGTTTTTGAGAAAATATTGGCCATGTGGAAAGCTCACTCCTTGTCCATAGGAGGTAGAGTTGTCTTCATTAAATCGGTGCTCGAAAGCTTACCGGTTTATTATTTTTCTTCATTCAAGGCGCCGGGCAAAGTGGTGGAGAATGTAGAAAGAATTATGAAGAGATTTTTGTGGGGTGGCTCTAACAATGCTAGGAAGATTAATTGGGTAGCTTGGGAGAGAGTGGCTCTTCCAAAAGAAGATGGGGGCCTCAATATCTCGAGTCTTAAAGAAACTAATAATGCGTTGTTGGCAAAATGGTGTTTAAAAGTGGAAACACGGGAGTTTGGATGAATATAGCGAAAGCAGTGAATAAAATGAAATTTGATGGTAGTAATTTTGGAGAGTTGATAAAAGGCAATCTAGGGGATGGGAGTAAGCTTAGTTTTTGGTATGACATTTGGGTTGGGAATATAAGTTTAAAGGATGTTTTACCCAACTTATTTAAGCTGGAAAAAAACAAGGTTTGCAAGGTGAGTGACCGGTATTGGAGGCAAGGATGGTTTGTTAACTGGACTTGGGAGTGGTCAAGACATCCTAGCTCGGAGCAAGAAATAAAAGATTGGGAGAAATGCTTTCAGTTAATAAGTGCAGCAAATTGGATAGGGGGTTCGGATTCCTGGCGGTGGCTGGGAAACAAGGAAGGGGAATTTTCGGTGAGATCGGTGAAAACGTTGTTAAGAAAAAATAAAGATCTAAGCAACAATTATATCATGAAATGGAGTAAATGGGTTCCGGCTAAGTGTAATATCCACGCTTGGAGGGCTGAGATGAATAGAATTCCGACAAAATTGGCACTCGAAAGAAGAAATATTCCGGTGGAGAATAGTAGGTGTTCATTATGTGAGTCGGGTTTCGAGTCGGCAGATCACATTACCAAGGGCTGTTTGGTGGCGGCGGTGGTGTGGGATCATGTTAGTCATTGGTGTAAAGTCCCTCCTATTTTTGGTTTTTCAGTTCGAGATATGTTAGACCTCCATAAAAATACTAAAATGGGTAAAACCGAGAAGGAGGCTTTTCACGGAATTGTAATTATTTCTTGTTGGAGTATTTGGAAAGCAAGAAATGAAAAGATTTTTGAAGGTAAACAAGTGAAGGTTGAAGACATAATTGGGGATATTAAATCATATGGTTTTCTTTGGTACAAGAATAGATCGAAAGATAGACATATAGATTGGTCGAAGTGGTGTAAATTTGTTTTTATGTAGTGTCTATTTTGTTTTGGTGGGGCTTCTTCCCGTTTAGTGGAGGTAGCGGTTTTGTAGCGTTTTGTTGTTTATAAAAGTTTACTGTTCGGAAAAAAAAATTTAAATAAGAACAAATAATTTTTATTTTGGGTACTAACTTGTTTATGTCCCCATCCTAAAATACAACACTTTACAAATCTCTGGTTGTAATCTTTTTCTTGGAATATAATCACTCCAACAAAATTCCCATCTTAGGAATCTTTTCCCCTATATATTTAAGTACTTTACAATCAATAAAAAAAGTTATTAAGAAACCAGACATATGTGTTGTAAAAACTCATAATATATAATTTGTTGTTCAATGCATATAGCCGTTTGAGCTTCTCTTCTTCACATGCTTCATAACTCTCTCTCTCCCCATTCTCTATGCACCACTGATTGAACTCTTTGTTTATTCATTGACTCATGCATCATAACTTTACAGATCTACACACCAACAAATGCTCCACCCAATATGCATGATTAATTTGCAAGGTCAGATTGCCACCATTTGTTTACTTCTCTCATCTGTCATTCAAATGTCAACAATTAACAAGCTAGTATTTGCTAAATATTGAATATTATTAACTTGTTTCAGCAATTTACCAGGTTTGTTTTGATCATATGTTCTTCAGTTTTGGCTTGTTTTTGCATAGCAATCAACAGTATTGATTTCTCAGGTTTCTTTCTTGGAATACCCGCCATTTATTATTATTCTTTTTTTTATATAAAGTTGGGTTTTGATCATTTGTGGATGGATGTATTTTGTGGGGTTTTTTGACATTTTTTTCAAAGACCGAACAGCATTAAGTTCTCCAGCTTCTTGATTTGGGTCCCACTGTGATTTGGTTGTATAAATTTTGCCAATTAATTTAGCCAAAAAAATAAAATTAGTGATTGTTGGGTTTCAAGTTTCAATCTGTAGTTGCTAAATTTTGATTTTGATTTTTTTTTTTTTGCAGATTTCTGAGCTTTCTTGATTATCCATTTGATGATGTTCATGTTCTTCTTCAACCACAGTAGATCAAATTGACCAGTAAGTGATTATCTTGATTCTTAATGAAACAAGTAGCTCTTTTCGATTACTTTAATCGTTTATATATTTTTCTATGATGAATATTAATTGAAACAGTTATGTGAGAAGTGTGCTATATTTTGTTGTTATCAATATTTCCTGAAAAAAGAGTTTATTTTTTCGTTGTTGTAGGACTATAATCTTTGGATTTTAATTTATGTTGGATAATATGTTAAGAGACGTTGATTTTGAATGAACTATTTAACTTAGTTTTAAAGTTAAAGTCTCTTATTTGGCATTTAGAGTGTCAACAGAGGTACTTATAAACGTCTAAATGGCCGAAAAATAAATTGTGTAAACCAAAAAGTTTGATAGGCATGATTAAATATTTAAATTAGAGTATGATAAAGTAAATTTTGGAGTTAAGAGTTTAGAACAAATGGTAATTTTTCGTGTCTAAAAATTACTGTATTTGAACCTTAAAAGTCAACATGAACTTTTGGATGAGAGGTTATATGTTATAATCCCGAAATTTGATATCTATGTTAATATTTAAAAGGCATGTCATGACTTGTGATGAATAAAACATTGGAGCTAAGAACTAACAACTCGTGGTGGTTTCGAATTTGAAAATTACTACGGTTGAAAACTAAAAGTCAAAGTTGACATCGTTCACATGATTAAGTATATTATGATCATTTAGTGACTTTCTGATCATTTCAATGCAGAATCAAACGATAAGCGTTGTTCACGTAATCTGAAACCAACAAATTTCATTACAAAAACGTATCTAAACATCGATATATGATCATCCAACTATTCTGAACCCGACTTCAAAATGGAAGACGGCAATGCCGAAGACATGGAGGTCGAAATATTGTCTTCAATGTGGCCTGAAGACATCGATGCAGCTGGAAAAAAGTTCAATGTGGAAGGACCGGGAGTGGATCAAGACTTATTAGAAGATTTGACTTTAACTGAAGAACCGAGCATAGCTGACTTCAAACGTCTAGTTGAGCTCACAAACTATAGTGAAAAGGGGTCTTCTCAATTATCGTACCTTGTAAAAAACTGGGAATGGAAACAAGAAAATGCGGTGAGACTTTTGAGAGAAGAACTTGAGACTTTAAGGAAACAACAACATGGATTTGAGCTCAAGAAGTTAGAGATTTTAGAAGAACGTAAGTTTGAAAATGATAATTATGGAGGTGTTAAACGCCCGGTTTCTATACTTGATGAAGTTTATGAAATCTTTCAAGATGTTCCCAAGAGGAAAAGTGATTTTATTGTTCAAGACGAAAGATTGGAAATAGAAGATGAACATGATACAAATACGGTTAAGTATTGGAAACAACGCGCTTTGCATATGGAGAAACTATTAAACGCGAGTGTCCAACGGGAACATATACTTTTGGAAAAGTTGGAAGAAAGTATTGAAAAGCTCGAGAAACAGTCGTCACCCGTCGAAGAACTTTCACAAATCTTGAAACGAGCCGATAATTACTTGCATTTTGTTCTTCAAAATGCTCCCGTTGTCATTGGCCATCAAGATAAAGAGTTGAGATATCGGTTCATTTATAATCATTTTCCAAGCTTGAGAGAAGAGGTAAATAACTAAAAATGTAATATGATATCGTGATCACCAAATGATAATATTGATGAAAGTTTAATACTTGTAACATGTTTTAGGATATTATTGGGAAAACCGACGTTGAGATATTCAAAGGTGGCGGTGTTAAGGAATCTCAAGATTTCAAAAGGGAAGTTCTTGAAAAAGGAGTACCGGGAAAGAGGGAAATTACATTTGAGACCGAGTTATTTGGGGCCAAAACGTTCTTGATATATGTCGAGCCCGTTTTCAGCAAAGCAGGCGAGACGATTGGTGTGAATTATATGGGAATGGAAATAACAGACCAGGTAAGACTCATTGTCATCTATTCTTGTTAATCATCCAGCATATAGATGTCAGTTCAACACGTTATACAAAAACGTTTCGATTTTGGCTGAATCTAGTGATATGGGTCAATAGGTTGAGCAGGTTAAAAAAACTCATGTTTGTATTTTATACATCAACCTGAAAAGAAAAAAAAAACAAACTTAACAAGTGTTGGTGCACGGGTCAACCCAACTCGTTTTGAACCGAACTTAAAGCAGCCCGCTATGCAATTCTGTTGTCATTAATGTGTATGTTTTCAAAGTCTCTACTTTTCTAAGTGTTGGGAAATCATGTAGGTGAGAAGAAGAGAAAAGATGGCAAAGCTTCGAGAGGAAATAGCCGTGCAAAAGGCCCGGGAAACCGAGCTTAACAAAACTATTCATATAACAGGTTTAGTGATTTTTTTTTGTTTGCTTTCTCCATTTATTATTATTAATTACTGACTTATGCAATTTAAATGTAGAGGAAACTATGAGAGCAAAACAAATGTTGGCAACCATGTCACACGAGATAAGATCTCCTTTATCTGGGATCATTAGCATGGCGGAAATATTGTCGACTACAAAGGTTGATAAAGATCAAAAACAACTCTTGAATGTCATGTTATCTTCGGGTGATTTAGTCTTGCAACTTATAAATGACATTCTCGACTTCTCTAAAGTCGAATCAGGTTGACTTTCTATCCTTTCTTGTATCATTTTTCATTTGACCATTATGAGATTTGCCAAGTTTAATGTTTAACGGTTTTTAAAGGTGTTATGAAGCTTGAAGCTACAAAATTTAGACCACGAGAGGTGATCAAGCATGTACTCCAAACCGCTGCGGCGTCACTGAAAAAGATGCTAATATTGGAAGGACACGTGGCGGATGATGTCCCCATTGAGGTGAGATATATTTTTCATATTTACCTAAACTAGTATTCCTTTTATCCTGTGAAAAATGTTTGTGGGTCTACCCAATCCGTTTCAACATGTACATTAACAGCATAACAAATTTGCAGGTTATTGGTGATGTTCTTCGAATTCGACAAATCCTCACCAACTTGATCAGGTAGATTCATTTAGGGATATTATTATCTTAATGCATACAACCTGACCCGACCCGTTTTGACCCGTACTGAAAATGACCTGTTTTGACCCGCCCACAATAGTTTTTCCACTTCAATTCTTTTATTTGATTATAAGTTATTTCGTGCAGCAATGCGGTCAAATTCACCCACGAAGGGAAGATTAAGATAAAACTTTATCTAATAGCGGACCCACGTCCCGAACATCAGAAAAAACATGAGAACAATGGGCCACAGTCACACGAAACAGTTGTGTGGATACGATGTGATGTTCAAGATACCGGGATTGGAATCCCAGGTACATTTCTACATTCTTAATCTTCCCAAAAAAAATCCATTTTTCTGCTTTCTAACCCACATTTTTGTAACTGCAATTTGCCAGAAACCGCATTACCGACCCTGTTTAAAAAATACATGCAAGCTGGCGCTGATACAGCTCGTAAATATGGCGGGACCGGATTAGGTTTAGCCATATGCAAACAACTGGTGATGTTTCTTGTAACATTCTTTTTTAAGGAACATGTTTCTTAAACAAGGTTTCTTTCAACAGGTTGAGCTCATGGGTGGACGGCTCACGGTCACTAGTAAAGTAAATCATGGATCTACATTCACTTTTGTCCTACTGCACAAAGTTCCACAAGCGTGTGACAGCTCAGATGAAACCGATGAATTCGAAGACGGACATGACAATGGTTCCATGGAAGAAGATGATGATGATGATGTACACTGCGGGTTTTTCCAGTTCAAGACACGGACTTTAGGCTCTCTTTTTTCTTCTAACCGGCCCGACCTGACACATGACAAAGTAGACAGAATCAGTGTTCTAGAGAATAATAATAATAATAATAACACGAACCACATGAGTGTCGATCAAGACCGCCCGTTTCACGATCCATGCATCCAGAAAAACCGCCCTTCGGTAACAAACACGATCAGGTTTGACTCTGGTCAAACTACAGCCAAGTCATTGGTAAAGTCTAAAATACTTCTTGTTGAAGATCATGTTGTGAATGTGATGGTGGCAAAGCGGATGATGAGGCAGTTGAATCAAGATATGGATGTTGTGAATAACGGGGTTGAAGCCTTGCGTGCGGTTCAACGTTATGATTACTCACTCATTCTTATGGTAACTTATTAGTGTTATTATTATTAAGTCACCATCAATGTACATATGCTTACAAATGTTGTGGATTTTATGTTGCAGGATGTATGCATGCCTGTAATGGATGGGCTTCAAGCTACACGGTTGATCCGGTCATACGAGAAAACTGGCAACTGGGATGAAGCACGCTCGGCCGGAGTTGACCTTCCAGATCAAATGTCAAAGCAGCCGAGAAAGAGAATTCCTATAATTGCTGTAAGTACATGAAACTGATTTGAAGGTTATTTTGGTCATTTTTATTGTTTTAACTCGGGTTAAAACTTGATGGTTTTGTAGATGACTGCAAATGCAATGTCTGAAAGTGCAGAAGAATGCTATGCCAACGGTATGGATTCGTTCATAACAAAGCCGGTTACGCTTCAGAATTTAAAGCAATGTCTTGAAAAGTATTTGCCTTCATAAGGCACCTTGTGAATATATATGTGAAGTTTGTATAGCGAGTGAATACGAGTTATTTAGGGAATTTTTTAATTGTTTTTCCCCAATTCGGGTTAAGTTTTTGTCCTCAAAATTCGGGTTTTAGATGGGTTGAATGGACAGATATTGAGTTAGACATTGACAAAAGAAAGTTACTATGTGGTTGGAATTGTAACTATCAAGTAGTGATTATGAAATAAACTGTTTCTGAAATAAGTAATATTTGTTATGATAGCAGATATGGAGTTAAACCTGTTTTATTCCATTATTTTTTAGAGACAGAAGTGCAAATTTTGTCCTTTAAAATGTTTACTTTCAAATGCTGCCGTTTATATGACAAAGTGTCTCGCTTTTAGTCCTTTTCTAAAACATGAATAACTTTTTTATATGTTAATTTTCAAAACAAGTTATCATAGAATCCAAAAAAATAAAATTCGTTAATTATAGCATTGTATTATTTTAATTTAGTATAGCGGTTGTTATATTAGGGAAAAAAAAGTTTTAAAAGTGTCTTGGGCATGTATAACAATACATAAAGAGTTTTTTAGAACAGTTACTCAAGAGCATATATTTGTGATTAGGAGGGTGCACATGAGTCAAGCCGTTTGCAAGCTACTCAAGCTTGGATCAGTAAAAAGCTCAAAAAGAACCGAGCTTTTTTGAGCTCGAGCTCAAGTCGGGCCCAAGCCTTAAATAAAGCTTGTTTAGTTATCGACCCTGAGCTCAAGCCTTGTACGGAAAGCTTGTTTAGGTTCGTCATGCCTTATGCATTTTTAGATTTTACCAAACTTCACTTCTATGAATTAAAGTTCTTAAAATATACAAAAATAATTAAAAACGTATATAAATTTATTATTAAATAATAAACAAGCCGAGCCCAAGCTTGAAAAAAACAACTAGCAAGCCGATCTCGTGCTTTAGAAAAGAGCTCGAGATAAGTTAAGCTCAAAACCCAACCCACCAACTTCAAAGTTATGGAGATGGGCTTGCACCCCAACACACACCTTATTCAAAAAAAAAGTTCAAATCTTTAATGAAGCATCAACTCATCAAGCAGCATAGAAAGTACACATCTACTTCAAAATTTAAAAATATTGATAAAATATGGGGCCACAGTTCCTAGATGCATTAATACCAAACCAATTGTACACAACAACACTAAATTTAACAATATTCCTTGCTGCTAACCTAAAAAAAAACAGAACCAATAATTATGCATTCTAAGGAACAAAGATACCAAGACTCATTAACTTCAGCTCAGCTGTCTACCAACCTGAAAAATATATCATCATCAATCCACCATGGCAGGTTAGCAACTCCAATAAACCAATACCTCCCATTTCATAAACCAACTTCAGAAACTTGATTCTTCCTTTACACTCTTGAGTTCCTCAATATGTACAAAGGAACCGTTCTCGGCTGATGCCGAAATGATGTCATGCTGATGCAATCGTAGGAGTTGGAGAAGCAGATAACTGTTCTTCAACACCGTTACTGAACTTACCACTCTGTTGTCTGACTTTAAAACTACCATGTCTCACCGGCCTCGGGACATAAAGAGAATTTAGCATTTTTTCAAGAGATTGAGCGGTGAACTTTGCATACTTGCTAGCACTAGAATCTTGTTCGACAAGTGGCCCGTAATTCTGCATATAGCTTCGGTAAACAGGCACAATTGCTTGAATAATAAGATGACATGTCTTTTCTCTTAACTCTTTATCCAAAAGAACCCAAGTTGAGTGCTTTTTGTAAATCTCATCAAAAGCTTCATTAAAAGCTTTAAGTCTCTTTTTCACAAGATCCCGTGCAGTGGCTCGCCCTCCCGAGAACAAAATCAAACCTTCCCGGCTTAAATGAGACGGAAGTTTTGCCCAACTTTCTCTTAAAAAGAGAGTCGAAAAATATTCTGCATAATCTTGGTGACCTTTTAACCATTGATCACCCAATAAAGCTCCAATCTTTGTACCTTTAAGATGCTTATAAAGATGCCAGTGATTATTCATCAAGAAAACATACGAAAGAATTTGATCATTATAAACTTTTGACCAAGTTTCAAGATTCAATTCAATCGCTCGGATTAGGTTAAGAAGCTCATCATGAAGAAGACTTTCTTGAAACTTTTCATGTTTCCAACTTAAAAGACGGTTAAAGTCTAATCTTAAACGATTTAAAGATGCAAAAATGTCTAATAACTTCAATAACTTTATCGGATCCTTCTTACTCTCGGTGACCGTTTTCCCAAACTGCAAAAATGCAAGCATGCCCGCCTGTGCTGCTATATTTGCAAAACAACCCCTCCATACATCCAGCCCTAACTTCTCAAAAACATCATTACAAAGCTTATATTCAGCTTCAAACAAATGCTTAACTGCAAACTCTAAATGCTTACTCCAATTCGCTATGTAACCTTCAATATTCTGCACATTATTAAACTCTGAAACTGAAATCTCCAAATAATCCAAGTTCAGCGCGCGTAAACTCGCTCTAACGATTGAGCTACGCACATCAACATAAATAGATTTGCAGTTTTCAAGCCGGTTGTTTGCAATCAAGCCGCTAAGAATCTCTTGTAACTTTTTAATAACGGGAACGGGTAACGGGGACGGTGAAATTACAGCCGGTTCATCTTTCAAAGGGGATGACGACATAGGTAATGGGATACTATTATCAGTCAACAGGCGACGAAACTCGCCTTCTAATCTATCTAACGCTGCCACTAAAAGCCCGCCATCAAGCCTACCCTTTTCTTCATTCTGCAACTCCTTTAAATAATCTAGTGCCTTTTTCAAACTAGAAGTGTACCGTTCATCCGCCACATTATTATCCTGCAAATACTCAACAATATCATCCAACCACTCGATCGCCATCCTACAATTATCCGACAAAAACTGCAACGCATCCTGTTAATTATCCAACACCTTAAGGTACCCCGAAAGATCCGACTGCGGGTCCGACAACGACTTCTCCAACCCATGAATCGCATCAAACACCTTCAACACAGCCGCGGCCGGCACAACCGCTTTATTAATATGCCCACCGACCGCATCAGGCGCGTCCCGTTGTGCCCGAATTGGTCGAACCGCAGCTTCCAAACATGGCAACCTCTGATTAATCTCATCTAACCTCGGCCCGGCCTGTTGCAAACTTAACCCTAAAGTTTTCGACTTTTCAAAATTAACCTTTAATAACTTCCTTGCAGACATCAAATTCATAATACCCTCTTCACCTACCGACTCCATATTATCCAATTTCACAAACCCTAGACCCAAATCCCAAATTACCCAGATCTAGGGCACAATCGATTAACTTCTAGACACACGAATCACTTCCAGTTGAGCAAATAACTCATAAAAATCGAAACTTGAAGATCACAAACCCTAGAATTGAAAAATGAGATTTGAAATTGAGAGAATGTGAAAGAGGAACTTACGATTGGATGACGATTGATGTGATTTGTGAAGTTTGAAGGCTCAATTGAGTGCGAAATGTGTGAAAGTGTGAGTAATTGGAATTGGATTTGAGGAAATTGGGGGAAAATAAGAAAACCCTAAAAGGCTAAAAGGAGATACATACAGTGAAGACTGACTGATGAGTACACACACACGGTGAACCTTTTTGAGACTACTTTTTCTCTCTTTTTGCCTGTTTGAGGCATAAATTCATGTTTAAAGCTTTTATTTTTGCTTTCAAATGTAAGTACAATTGGGCAATTAAGACTTTGTTGTGGTAAGTTTTTGTTTTGAGTGCGATGCATAAGACGGGTTTTCAGTATAAAATTGATTTTGGAAAAATATGAAAAAGACTCAAATATTTCACTATATGTCTTCCTTGAACACTTCTTTCTACTTTACATGCAACATTGGGATTAGAGTGGTCGAATATTGAACACTCGGTAATTAGGAACTGCAACCTGACTTGAAAAATCTAAACGCTGAATGATATGGCAGGCCAAGAGTTAAGGAGGTGTCACAAATAGTTAGAGGTGCAAAGATCGGTTTTTCAAATACCCGGTTCCGGGTATAGAACAAGGTTCGGGTATGATCGGGTATTGGTAATATCTTGGTCGGGTTCGGGTATTGTCTCTAAAAACCACATCCTGTGCATCGTGTTCGGGTCAGGCATAGAACTAGGTATTTTAAAACCGGATATTTGAATGCCCTACTTTCGGGTATTGAAAAACCCATATTTTCGGGTTTTTTCTGGCTTTTTTCCGGGTATTTTTTCAGGGTTGTACTTATTAGGGCTATTTTCCATGTATTTTTCTGATAATTCCGGGTATTTGAAAAACCTGGTTCCAGTTTTCGGGTATTACCGATATAAATCAGGTCCGGTTCGGGTATGGGTGTTGGTACTAAAATACATACCCTATCCGTACCCTACAGGTTGAGTACGGGTATGGATCCGGGTATAAAAAAACTCAATTGTGTTTTTTTCCCGGTCCGGTTCCGGGTTCAGGTTTTTTGTGCACCTCTATAAAACAGTGATGCATTTTAGTTTTAGAGTTGGCCAGGAGGCGGTGCGGGTCTCGATGGCTGTTCAGAGCTTGATTTCAATATACTCAATCGGATTATGATACATCTATTGGATTTATAAAGACCATTAACCATTTAGTACACAAATCTGCTTCTAAGAATGCTTGCAGATATCACAATTTGTTAACTTGATTTTGTCTATTGCTATTACTTTATCATCACTTTTTAAAGAAAAAAATTATGTGTAAAGACCAGTTTTTCAATACTCGTTTAGAGCATTTAAAATCCCAAAGATGACCTTATTCGTCATGCATATGAACTCTTACCACCCTCTCCTCTCTTTTAAAAATGCTCAAAAACTATTTAAAAGTTGAATATTTTAGCCATAAGTTGGATCCAAAGTGCTTTAGGAGAAAAAAAAAAACATAAAGAATATTCTTTAGAACAGTAACTTTATGGATGAATATTTGAAAGAAGAAAAAACCTTACATGTGGGCTTTATTCTTTTATGCACCTCCTTCAAGATGAAGAAAGCAAATAATATAATAAAATGCTGCAATGCTATGGATTTATGTAGTGGTATGTTAATATTATTCCATACATTTTCAAATATAAAACCAAGTAACTATATATAAAACATCCTATTTTAAAAACCAATGTCGGTGAGGTGGTTCATCATTGGTTTCTCATATGATCTCTACAGACCGGCTCCGAGAATTAAAAAAAAAAAGAATTAGGCTGAATATGAAAAGTATTTTGGGCTTAAGTAATGATTTTTAAATTGACTTACTTGGATATGATTTGGGTTGTGTAAAAAAACTAATATATAAAAATAGGCTTAATCATGCCTCAAATGAGACTAAAACTCACAACCTTTTGATTGGGAGTAATACCCCTTTACCACTAGACCAAATTAGTTGTTATGTTATTGAATTTAAACATTAAATATACATATCTTTTTTCATAAAAATACATATAATCTTTATAAAAAAAATTTGGGGCTAGCGAGTGGTTGGGCCTATGGCCGTCGACCACCTAGCCACATGCCATGGTCGGCCCTGTATCTCTAAGAGCATCACCAATAAGGAACCCTAAAAAAAGAAAAAAATATATCTTGTCAGCTGTCACATCAGAAAAACATTACTCTTCAAAATCTTTATAAACCTTTCTAATAAGAAAACTCAAAAACATGTCAAATCATCACCATCTTTTATATTTAATTTAATTACGGATCTTTTTATTTTAATAAACTATATAGAGAATATTTACATGTTAATAGTTTCAAAATTTGAAACGTAAATATTGAAAGTTAATAAATTATTTTAAGAGTAGAGTAGGTTTAGAATAGAAAGTATGTGTTTGTAGATTAACAAAAAGTAGTAAATTATAGTAAAAGTAAAAGTAATAGACTATTTAATTTAAATGTTAAATTAATTTATTATTTTAGTTTATAACATCTATTGTTTATAATTTTAAGTAAATTTATATTTTAGAACTATGTATATAAATATGTACATATGCTAATTCATATGGAAATAATTTTTTTTTCAATTCAGCCCCAACCCAACCCAACCCATTCATGGCCCACCATCTCTGTCAAAAATGTGTTTTTAAAGATTCTTATAAAAGAACTTCACTTCAAGAAAAGTCATCACATTAGAGTTGATAACTAAAAATCTTCACCTAGGATTCAAGAATGTCCAAAAGTCTCTTTTTATTGTAGATGGTCTAAGTTTTATAAGATTACATAAAAAAATAACTTAAAGGTTGCATAAATAACCCATCAATTTTAGTTATGAAAATAATCCTGAACTTCGTTTTACTTAGAACTCAGAAGTCCGAGCCGTACCGACCAATTCTTGCTGCAACACGCAATTAGATCGCAACTACTTTTGCATCAAGTTTTAAATGTTTCACTTACATTTTTTTTCTTAAATCCCTTAATTTTTGTTGGGCGTTCAAAGATGTGAACATTCTTTTCAAAATTTATTATATTTTTTAAAAAATAAATGACCTAAATGAAACATATGAATCCTAACTAGACAACCCACATCACCCGTGTTTTTAAGTTGTGGGGCCGCATTTGGATGGGTATGATGGAGTTAATGATCCTGTTGTTCATGGCCAATATCCAATGGCATGATCTTTGTGTTGGTTGTTTGGTCAATTTTATAATAAATAAATATATTAAGTGTACAATAAATGTATCAACTAGAGAAGGATTTTATTGAAATTGAAAAATTAAAAATAAATGTAAAAGTGGAGAAAAAGTTGAAATGTAAGAACAGAGAGGAAATGAGTGTTTTTTAATTACTAGTAGAAATAGAAATATGATATGGCAGCCGACTAATGTTAGTATAGTAATAACTAGGGGTGTTCTTTGGGTTAGTTTTTCGGGTCGGGTTATTCAGGTTTCAATGTTCAAATTTTAGACCCAAAACCCAACCCAAATCTCTCATGGTTTTTTCGGGTTCGGGTTTTTTCGGGTTGGGTTAATCAGGTTTTGAGTATCCTAAAAAACAAAGCTTAAAAAAACTACAACACTAAAACAAAAGCAAACATGTTTTTTCTCATTCGTAACGTAAATAACAAATAGGAAAACAAGAATAACATGGTAAACCAAACTAAAAAAGAGTAAAATTTTACAAAGTCTAGTCATAATAAACAATACAAATATAATCGTCTTCAATATGTCGTGATTAGGATATTCGATTATAGTTGTTTTTAGTCATAAATCAAAAACATTAATAAACAATAAATAGTATATTCATAGTAGGTGGAATGACAGCATTAGATATAGACATGTTATTATCAGGTTTTAAAACTAAAAGTTTATTCGGGTTGACCCCAAACTCAGAATTCAGACCCAAGAACCAACCTGAATTACTTCGGTTCAGGTTCGGGTTGTCTTTTCTCAGGTTCGGGTTTGTCAGGTTGGGTTAGTTCGGGTTAGGGTACGGGTTTTCTCGGGTTAGGTTTAGTAACACACTGTTAAATAAAAAAAATCCTTTTAATACAGTTGTAATCCAATGGCTGAGCTTTTCCATGTTTTTTATTTGATATGTTTGTCACACATCAAGTCAGTATCAAAAGTAGTTTCTTTTCCTATTGATCATGTGTTAGTATAGTAACACACTGTTAAATAAAAAATCATATCAAAAGTGTTGCAAATCCCTTAGCCAAATAGTATGACCACAAACCACCATACACTAAAGAAAATGTGTGCATGCTGGCCACTTGTATTTAATGCAGTAAAAACTTTACCTTGCTAAAATAAAAACAAGCATATCAAAAATCCAAGTTTCACTGCCCAAACAATCTTTGCAACCATCTTATAACAAGTAAACCCAAGAATATGGGGTATAACAGAACTACACATATATGCACTTTTACCTGTCCTAAACAAATTTGAAAACATTTTCAAGGGCCAACTCATCTTCATACTATATGAATTAGAAATCTTGATTTTGAAGCAATCTAGCCCAATTTATTGGTGAGGTTTTAAATTCACCGAACAAGATCTGTGATTTTCTGATAAAAGATGGAGAAATCACACCCACTTGTACTTGCTGTAGCTATGTAAGAAATAAACTCATTGAAGACGAACCAATCTACGGTTTTTAAAGAACATCATATCTTCTAGTAAATGAGAACCTGCAAGTAAAACAAAATGTTAGTTAAATTTAAAACTTAAAAGCAGCCAAACATGTATATTTACCATGAAACACAAAACTAAAAGAAGAATCTGACCAGATCAGCTGCTTCTCAAACTACAAAAACTGCAAGAAGCGCATGTATCAAAGCCCAATACAGAATAAGACTTAGTCGAAGAGCAGGCTGTCGCATCAATGTCCTATCACATGAAACCCTGAAAGATAACATTTTTTTAAATCACACACACATATGCGTGGACGAGTGTCTATGTATATAATTTTTAGAGGGAAGAGAAGATACCATAAGCCATCAACAAAATCTGTAACGGGCCTAGTGAATCTTGGGACAAGTTTTGATGTAGTAAGAGACTTGAAACCATGAGCTGGATGAACAAAATAAATGACTGTTATACCCTCAAACCAAGAAGACAATTATATTCTTAAGCGAAATACGACCAATACCTTTATCATCATCGTCATCATCTAGCTTATCTCTATCATCTGAATCCACGTCATCTATAGAAATGGCAAGCTGATCGTTGTTTACTTTACGCAAGCTTCGAACTTGAGGTGCCACAGAGGTCCCTTGTGATGGCCATTTATTTAACTGCACAGAAATTATGAAAAAAAAATGTTTATATACATGAACCTGGTAGACTTTGTTTGTAACTTAGTTAAAAAATCACTTACCAGAGGTTCAACTTCAACAATTTCGGAGGTCGCAGATGCTGGTTGTGCGGAAGAACCTTCATTTTCATGAAAACTTAATTGAGTTTCCTTTTCCCTTAACGAGCGCGTCAACTCATCAACTTTGCTTCTCTCTGCTTGCAATTGAACATCTTTGATTTGTGCCACCTGGCGTGTATCTTTTAATTCTGAGATTATATTTGTGATTTGCTTCTTGAGTATTTCTTTATATTCTTGAACTTGGTCGTTTTTGTTGTCATCAAGATTCACCTCACGTGTTTCTACTCCAGAAGCCATCGAATCTAACCAAGTCAATATGTCTTGGAACTCGATCAAACCTCGTTCATCAGTTTTCAGTGCTTGCAAGGATTCACTGGTGATACATGTAATTTCATCCCTCAAGAACGAGATTTCTGAATCACGTTCTTGAAGCTGAGATTGAAGCTTATCAACTTCAGAAACAAGGGTTTCTGATAAATGATGAAGTTCATCAAATTTGCTCACGGTTACTGAAAGCTTTTTCAAAGCTTTTCCACGTGCTGAGTCAGCACTTTCCAAATCAAGATTCTTTTGCTTAACAACTTGTTCCAGTTCAGTAATTTTGTTTGTTAAGTCTTCCATTTGGGCCTCCTCTTCATCAAGAGCCTGCAATAATGCTTCATTTTCTGCAACCAACAAACAAAATTTGTTAAATCATAATCATAAATTATATAATTAAAACAGTGCACAATCAATATCAAGACCTTGTTCTTTTGCTGCCATTGCTTCTGTAAGTGATTTGACTTTTTCTTGTAAGTCAACCAATACGGATTCTTGACCTTCGAGCTCTTTGAACCTTTGTTCCAACACGTTACACTGATCCTTCAAATCATCTATATGAGCTTTTGCAGATTCAAGTTCTTGCAAGTGGCCCATGGCAGTTGCTTCGGCTCGCTTAATCTGGCTCACAAGTTCCACAGAGATTCTATCTTTCTGAACATCTTTTTCTGTAAGTTCCTTTTGTAAATTGGAAATTGTAGCCTTCATTTCCTTTAATTCAACTTCCACATTTTCAGTCTGAACACTGCGAATATCCTTCACAGCCGACAATAATCTGTTCACAATACTCGTGACACCTTCTTCAGAGACGGAAACAGTTTCTCCACTTATAATATCTTCAACAAATGAATCATCTGCAACCATTTGACCTTTGCTTTTCTCAATTTCCAAAACTGACTTCTTGCAAGCTTCATACAAAACTGAAACGTATTTGCGTAGTTTTAAGTTTTCAGTTTCTTTTTGTTTACCTGTGGACTCTAACCAAGCAATCTCTTCATTTGCAGATTCAATGGAGTGTTTATGGGAAGTTATTTCTTTGTAAAGAGTTGGTACTTTTTCACATAAATGAACAGCTTCTTCATGTAAGTATTTTGAATGGCACTGAAGCTTTTCTTCAAGAGAATTGATATTAGTTATTAAATCTTGCATGTGGGACCCAACAAACCTCCATAAATCGGTGATGGTGCTGTCATTGTGTAGCTCTTCTGTCTTGCTATCTAAGAAAGATTTGAACTGCACATTGACATGAAATGAGCATCTAATTAGAAATATAAAGGAGTAACTGTATAGCATGAGTTGTAAAATTAACTTAAAAAAAAAGGAACAGATGCAATCTGAAGTTAAAAGACTAAGAAGTGCAACTGATTGCTTACCTTGGACTCTGACCTGGAACTGTTTAGGGCTTGACCACCAACATTAGAAGCATCACTTGATTCCAGTAATGATTTAAGACCAGCTCCAAGATTAAAAAGATAATCTAACTCGTTAGGCAAGACATTGTTAAGCAGATTAGAGATTTTGCTTAATCCAGGAGTTAACTGTTCTAAACCAGATTTCAAATTTACAAGTTCAGAAAACTGGCTACTTCTTTCCTCTGAATGAAGAGCAGATAACTGTTCAAAACGTGTTTGAGATTCACGTTTAGAAGCTTCTGCCGAATCCCTTTGCCTTGATAACTCTGAAATTTCTTCTAGAAGATCTTCATTTCTTTCTTGTACTTCATTCAACTCAGCAAGAAGTAATTCAGCAGCTCTTTTGGATTTTCTTGAATCTTGTTCAGCAGATGTTGTTGCAGCGTGTAAATCTTGAACTACTTGCTCAATTTGTTTCATTTTCTCAAATGGGTCATTAGTTCTCGAGTCAACCCCAAGGTCAATCTCGGCCAAAGCACCTAAAATCCTGCTCATTGTGTTTCTTTTATCAACCAGCTCGTTTTCGGATTCATATAGACGGTTTTTGAGGAATTGAATTTCAGAATCTTTATTTTCCATCAATTCTTGTGAAGCAAACAAATCCTGCATCTTTTGTTGGAACTCCAAAATTGTGTTTTCCCGAGCTTTAATTTCGCCATTCAAACGGTCAACCTGAGAGGTCAGATCATTGATGGTTTGCTTCATACTGTCTCTCACTTGAACCAAAGATTTCCCTTTTCTCACTGCAACATTTAACTTCTCTTTAACTGTAGCAGTCTTCTGCTCTTCCTGAACAAGTAAATTCTTCAATTCTTGATTCTTTAACTCTAATGTTTCAACTTCAGTGGTCAAAGTTTGAATTTTTTCCACAAGTCTCTCTCTTTCATCCTTCACTTGCTCTAAATCACCTTCAACTGCCTCCAACTTTCTTTCCAACTCCTCTTTAACTGCAGCAGTGTTGTGTTCTTCTTGCACAAGTAAGTTCTTTAATTCTTGATTCTTGACCAGTAATGCTTCAATTTCATTGGTCAAAGTTTGACTTTTCTCCACAAGTCTTTCTCTTTCATCCTTTGCTTGCACTAAATCACCTTCAACTGCCTCCAGCTTTCTTTCCAACTCTTCATGCATGTTTGACTGGTCAAGGCTTCTTTCTTCATACACAGTGGTGTGTTTGTCTGCTAGCTTCCTCAGTAACCCTTCCAGACACTGAATATCACTTGTATTTGAATCAAGATCTTCTATTTCTGAAACTTGAAGCATCTCCTTAACTAAACCCTGCAACCGCCTTATTTCACCATGAATATGATGTATTTGCTCCTCAACGACACGTTTTTCATCCAATTCTGAATGCAACGTATCAATTTCATGTTCAAGTTTTTCATTCTCAATTTTGTATAATGCAGCTTTCTCAGAAATTTCATTATAATCACGACCTTGAGCTTCCAAACTAGCAGACAGCTGTTCTCGTTCATCAGTGACAGCCTTTAGAGTGGACTCAATGTCAACTAATCTCCTTTGACTTTCTTCAAGATCAGCAGCAAGTGATTCACGAGTCTGTTCCAGTTCACTAATATCTTGCTGAAGGAGGGCACAACGGTCATTTGACTCCAAAAGAGCAACTCTTAACCACTCGATTCTATCTTCTGGCTCCAGTGATCTAAACTGTGAGGGCATATTTATCTTACCTAAAACTTCTTCCCACCTCTGCACAAGATTATTTCTCTCCATTAATGATTGTTCTAGCATCTCATTTTGCTCGGCCAACCCATAAAACTTATTTTGAAGTTCTTCATAGTTTCTTCTCAATTCATCATCAAGACCTGAAGAAGGTTCTAGAACTTCCCTCCAACCATCCAAATCCCTTGAACCAGATTCAGGATACGAGCGTGTTCTTTCAATTGTGCCAGGTTGATTTGATGCAGGAAAAGGGTTTTGAGACTGCGAAACTGATTTTGCTAACCAATCAATTTTGTCAATGATATCTCTGTCATGGAAATCTTCCGGAAGATCCAAATCTTCAAGAATTTCTTCGATTCTCTGAAGAACAGAATCTTTAAGAAGAAAAGATTCTCTCAATGCAGTGGCTGAGTTTCGAATGTAAGAAAGCTCGGATTCAAGAGCTTCCATTCTCTCACCAGCTTCAGAATATGTTCTAAGTTTTGCTTCGGTTTCTTGAAGTGTGGCATCTTTTAACTGTAATTCGTGCAAGCATTTCTCCAGCTCATTCGAAATTGCTGCAAGATTCTGTTTTAAACTTTCACGTTGTTGAATTAAACCTTTTCCTTTTGTAACAGCAATGTGAAGTTTTTCCCTTAAAGCAGATACACGCTGCTCAGATTGACCAAGTTCAGTTTCCTTTGATTGAGTATCAGATTGAAGATTAACAATCTGCTGCATTGCAGTAATCAAACTTTCTTTCAAAACGTGACTTTGAATTTCATATGAAACGATTGACGACGTTAAGTGGTCGATTTCATTCTGCAAATCGATCGCTTTTGTTTCATTAAACTTCAAGTTGTTGATCAGAACATGAATAATAGACTCGAGGGAAGACAGTGGTTCATCCGGTTTGATCTTGATGTTGTTGAGCGTAACCACACTCTGAATATCTTCAAAGAACTTGGAAATAGCATCAGGATTAATGCACCTTTTATTTAACGCCTCCATATCTTTCATCCTTCTCAATGACTCCAAGTTGTATGCTCTGTTCTTGGATTCAAGTTGTGCCCGTTCATGAAGTACCATTATTTGCCTTTCTATAAAGACATCATAATTGCTGATTTCAAGATGATCCAGCTGCTCACGCACAGTATCATCTTCAATTTGTTCTGTAGACGGGCCCGAATCTTCTACAAGTTTCTGAAGATTATCAAAGACCTTGTGTATCACATAGGACGCCAGCTCATTTGTACTTTCTAAATCCTTGTTCGTCTCAGTCATATGATCTGCCTGCTGTTGCAATCCATCCACCTGTTGCCGCAATTCTTGGATTCTTGATTCAGTGTTGGATAACTTTTCTGTAAGCTCAGAGCTCCTTGTTCTGGAAGTGATCACTTCCTGCCTCATGTTTTCACATAAAGTTACAAGTTCACCCTTTTTGGCTTCAACAGTGAACACATATTGCTTCACATATTCATCCAAGATCGCATTTTGTAGAAAAGTTTCCTCATATTCCACCTGGAGATCATTCATTGAGGTTTTGCAGTTAGTTAATTCTGCCAAAGCCTCGTCCTTTTCAACAGTCAAGCGGTTGACTTCTTCTCCAATTCTGATTTTCTCTTTTGTTACCAAATCAAGATTCTCACTTAACTTAGGAAATTCTGCCTGTAAACTTTCCACCAACCGTCGTGATTCTGATAATTCCAAAGAAGCTTCGTTACTACTGTGGACAAATTGCTCATTTAAATTGGCATTATCTGCATGTGATAATTCCAGTAAATATCTGAAGTTCGTTAACTCGGTCAAAGCCTCGTCCTTTTCAACAGTCAACTGGTTCATTTCTTCTCGAAGTCTTGTTTCCTCCTTTGTTGCCAACTCAGCATTCTCATTTAATTTAGCAACTTCTGAACGTAAACTTTCTACCAATTCTTTAGATTCCAACAACTCCATAGATAACTTCTTAATCTCCTTTACAACGTCCTCTTTCTCTTCCTTTTCAACAGTCAAACAGTTGACTTCGTCTCCAAGTCTGGTTTTCTCTTTTGTTACCAAATCAAGATTCTCACTTGACTTAGCAATTTCTGCATGTAAACTTTCCACCAAGTGTTGTGATTCTACATATTCCAAAGAAACTTCCTTACTACTGAGAGCAAATTGCTCGTTTAAATTGGCATTCTCCGCATGAGATAATTCCAACATGTATCTGCAGTTTGTTAATTCTGTTAAAGCCTCCTCCTTTTCAGCGGTCAACTGTTTGACTTCTTCCCCAAGTCTTGTTTCCTCCTTTGTTACCAACTCAAGATTCTCCTTCAGTTTAGCAATTTCTGAACGTAAACCTTCCACCAAATCTTGAGATTCTGACCACTCCAAAGAAAACTTCTTATCTTTCTCTTCCACTTCAACAGTCAGACGGTTGACTTCTTCTACAAGTCTGGTTTTCTCCTTTGCTACCAAATCAAGATTCGCACTTGATTTAGCAATTTCTGCCTGTAATCTTTCCACCAACTGCTGTGATTCTGATAATTCTAAAGGAACTTCCTTACTACTTTGGGCAAACTGCTCATTTAAACCAGCAGTCTTCGCGTGTGATAATTCCAGTAGAGATCTGCAGTTTGTTAGTTCTGTCAAAGCCTCCTCCTTTTCAATGGTCAACTGTTTGACTTCTTCTCCAAGTCTTGTTTCCTCCTTTGCTACCAACTCAAGATTCTCATTCAGTTTAGCGATTTCTGAACGTAAAATTTCCACCAGTTCTTGAGATTCCAACAACTCCAGAGAAAATTTCTTAGTCTCCTTCGCAAAGCCCTCTTTCTCTTCCTTTTCAACGGTCAAATGATTGACTTCTTCTTCAAGTCTTGTTTTCTCTTTTGTCACCAAATCAAGACTTTCACTTAATTTAGCAATTTTTTCTTGTAACCCTTCCACCAAATGCTGTGATTCTGATAACTCCAAAGAAACTTTCATACTACTGTGGGCAAATTCCTCATTTAAATTGGCAGTCTCTGCTTGTGATAATTCCAGTAAAGATTGGCAGTTTGTTAATTCTGCCAAAACCTGCTCCTTTTCAAGGGTCAACCGGTTCACTTCTTCTCCAAGTCTCGTTTCCTCCTTTGTTACCAACTCAAGATTCTCATTTAATTTAGCAATTTCTGAACGTAAACTTTCAACCAAATCTTGAGATTCAGTCAACTCCATGGAAAACTTCTTATTCTCATTCACAAAGTGCTCATATTCAGAAACATGTTTTTCTTTTTCTTCTTCCAGTTTAGCAAGACTTTCTTTAAAGTTGACATTTTCAGCTTGTGATGATTCAAGTAAAGATTTGCACTCCATTAATTCTTTCTTAAATTTCTCATTCTCCAGAATCAAATCTTCTTTCTCCTTCTCAAGCGTATGTTTTTCCTCGGTCAACGAAAAAGCATTCACACTCAAGTTTTCTTGTTTCAGCTGCAATTCTGACAGCAAATTCCTGCTGTCAACCAATTCAGATGACAAATTTGACAACTCATCTTCAGACCTTTTAAGTTCAATCTGAAGCTTGTCCATTTCACCTCTAACACGGTCCAGTTCAGATCTACATGCAGCAATCTCTTCAGAGAAAACTTTGTTCTTCCCTTCAACATCACGAAGTGAAGTACTAAGAGATGATTTCTCATAATCAATTTTCTTTCGTGCATCCCATTCTTCACACAGTTGCAAATACGTCAGCTCTTTTTCAAAATTATTGATATATAGCTGCTCTTTAAGTCTTTCAGGTAACTCAGCAGAGTCAGGCTTCATATCACCATCATCAACTGCCTCTCTTGCCGCTAACACAAACTTAAGTTCATCTTCACTTAAAAGCTGTAATGCATTTGCAAGCTGAGTGAGGCTAACTGGAACGTACTCAGAATCGCCCGATCTCTGAGGCAACTTTACACCCCCGTCATCATGAAATCCCGCCATGCCATCTTCCTTTGGCTGAATTGTAGATTCAGGACCAGAAGCTTGAGGCCCATGTTCACTAGTTTGTTCTGCAGCACTGTTTGAATGTTCCATCTTCATGTCTTCTTCAAATTCCCCTGATTTAGCTTGATCTCTATCATCCTTTTCAACATGTATAGAACTGACTGTATTATCTGGTACTGAACGTGAATGATCAAGTTCCAGCGTAGCTCCTACCAAACAACAAAAAGGATCAATTATAAACCATAGAAACGAATAATTTAAAATTTTAAGGGCCCATATTCATTTAAATAGTTAAAGCATGTATATTTGTAAAAAATGGAAATTGAGAACAAGAGAATACAGGCACAACCTACATCTGATACCTGATCTTCCCCACATGCAGCCTCCACGCCACCTGATTTACCAGCAAAATTGTCAACAGGTTCCATAGACACATGATCACTTTCAGGTTTTCCTTCGATATCAATTGATTTTAGAGATAAATCAGTTGGCATTGCATCATTAAGATTAGAACTTTGAAGGTTTTCATCTGAAACTGAAGTATTAATCGACACATCAGTCTCAAAAATTTCTGATGGTAAATCTGATGTGGATGAGAGATCAGGAGTCGCCATGTCAGCATTAGATGAATCAACAGACTCTGTGGCTGAATCTTGAGCAGGCACTGGAGATTGTTTCTTTCCCTTTGTTGGTTTAGCAGCTGAAGATGATTCATCAGTAATCACATCAGGATCAGCCTTATTAGCCTTACCTGAGGATTTACCGCCTTTACCATCCTTCTTTTGACGATATTGTTGCAACTGATAAAGCACACAAACAATGTCAAAACCAAATTTTCACTGTTCTAGAGTGCACCCTAGAAATATTTCTGAATGAAACTTATATTTCTTCCGTGCTGTACCATTATAGCAAATCCAACAAATAGCTTTCAATATATGAGTTTAAATGATAACTTGATGATAACTTGACTGTCTATAACTTGAAACGTATAATGTACATTCTACAACCAATACATATGTAAATCTTGATTTCAGTATAATTACATGTAAACATAATTCTAACTAAATAAGCTAATGCAGCTACAGGTAAATAAATCTATCAGCAAAAATCAATGCACTAAATCAGCTAATTACAGCATGATATATATCTAGTTTGTATGATGAAGCTGAAGCCAGTCCACCACTTTCAATTTTTACAGTCAATATGAGACACAAAACTTATGTAACTGACTACTCAATGCATTGTCACCGGAATTAATGAGGGCTGACTAGTAGGTTTGTCTTACTGTTAATTATATCATGCTAAGAGAGTTCTGATCTCTTAAAACCTCTAGGGCATTAGTGCATTACTGTGATATGCAGACACAAATTCGGTAGAAATATGCAACAAAACTAAAATAAGGGATTGACATTAAAGAAGTGTTTATATGTGCATTTTCAATATGCGTATTGTGTTAGGTCTAGAACTGATCGGAATACACACACATACCATCTCACGAACACACAATCAGAAAATAAAAGGCAGAGCACAAGTATTTACACGTTTCGCTCAATGTGACCTACGCCCATGACCACAGCGGGTGTTTTATTATTAATCGGGTGCTCAAGGAATAACAAGTACATATGAAGAATATATATAGAGACTAAAACGAGATTCAGGTAAACAAGCGAACAGCTGGGCTAGGGCCGGCTGCCCTGTATGTAACCGAAACATATTGCTACTTGGAGAATCATATTATCAATTATTCAAACCATCAATATCTTACATCTAAACCTTACTCGCAATTCAAAATGAGAAATTTAACCTAAATCAATCAAAACATCATAAACACATCCAAAAGCCTCATAACATTAACCAAGCTTTATGTATTATGTAATTAGGTTTTAGGGTTCTACAATTTCCCCCTTTTTACCTAGGTCAATAAATCATAAAACCCAAATCCTAAATCAATTAATAAGCAAAAAGAAAAAAGAAAAAAAGGTAACCTTTTTACGGCCAGCAGCGAGCAGATCGGTTCGGTTTTTATTCTTATCCATTGAAGGGTAATGAATTAGGATAAAATGGTGAAAACCCAGATCATGATATGAATCTCAACCCACAATAGATCATCAAACACCTGCAATTGGGCATAGAAATGATTTGATTTGATAGATCGTAATAATAATAAGAGAGGAATTGATGGAGGTAACCTGCAACGAGCTGGATGAGGGATTTGGATGGATCTTGTGGGTTGAATTGAAAGCGTTTTTAGGTTAGATAGATCTGTATTATATTTTGTTGAATGAATTGGAACAGGAGGTGTTTTTGATACGTAATAAAATGCAGGTGAGGTGGGTCAGTGTGTTTAGGGTATCTTTCAAGATTACGATTTGGTTGGAGGTTGGTTTTATAAATTATAACCTGTATTCATAAATTATTATTATTAATTATTAATTTTAATTAATAATAACAACAACCAGGAGTCTAGGATTTAGTACTCGCGCTTGACGCCGGGACCGTTAAACCAAATGAAAAAACATACATAAAAGTGTAAACCACGAATGTATTGTGAGTCGGCGCAAAATCGACCAGTATCGGGTTACGACATCGGAAATAAACAAAAGAAATAAACTCAAAAAATTATCACGTGTAGAAAAAAAACGGCACGTTACAGTTGCGAACCGACGTAAATTCGGTATTGGCGCCACCAACACAGATTTATAAACATGAATTAGTAAGCCAAAAAAACATATTTTAAAGACACGATATCAAACGTCGAAACATAGATATAAACATGTGACGATGGGATGATTTTAAATATTAAAAAGTTTTGGTCATTGTAAAGACCAACTATAACAATACTAAAACAAAGTTAAAGAAAATCGCTTAACCGACAAATAATACATGTAAAGTCGACGATTGATATAATTTGTTAAATATTATAATTAATTAAAACATTAAGTAAAATAAAAGGAACATAAACATATGATAATGTAAAGAGAGAGTTGATGTTGAATCTTTTATTTTTAACATGGTACTTGTGGCATTAACAATAAAATAATATGGAATTGAATAGTTATATTTTAAGGAGAAAATCACCTTTTTAATATGTATAATAATTAGGGAGGGGTGTTTACGGTTCACGGGTTTGGTTTTTACGGTTTTTATATCAAACCATAACCAAACCATTGATGAAAAACAAAGTGTTGACAATTGATCAAAACCGTGAATAGATTTTGATTGTGATTTGTGAGTTTGTGAGACAATAGTATAAATGACTAAAACAAGTTCCGATGGTCGGTTGTGATTGTTCCAAAATATGAGAAAAACAAATCAAAATCTAATCTAGTTAGAATAATCTATATATCTATCTATTATAATAAAATAAAATAACTGGAACACATGTCAATTGGATATTCATTCTTAGCTAATATTTCTCGCTCAAATTGTTTTCCTATCTTTAATGAAAATTTATTGTTAGTGTAATCAAAACATATTAATCTATCATTTAATAAAATAACTAATTACCTAAATTATATAGATTAAAAATATGCGAGTGTTTATCAGTATAATAAATATATATATATATTTAATGAAATCGTATCTGCCTTTTTTATTAAATCAATATATAAACACTTTTCAATGTAAAAGATGAATGTGATAAAAATTAATGAATGATATTTATAGGTCTAAGAAAATAAAAACAATAAGAAATTATGAATGAATAGCAACTTTATTCTCACCTGTTTATTAAACCTCCATGGATCCATGAAGTTCTCATACATCTCTTTCGTAATACAACAACGTGTTTTAGTCATGCTAGTTTTATATATGACATTCTCTTTTTTATGTCATTTATAATGAAATACCTTATCATCTTTTGTTATAATTCGTTATTTCATTAAAAAAATATAATTACAACTTATAAAATCACTTGATGTATTTTTTTTCGTGATTACGAAGAAATTGCTTGAGAATGCACCACGTATTGGTATAAAAACTAGTATTAAGCCCTCGCGTTGCGGCGGGAGCGTAAAACCATGAAAAAGATAACATTGAAACATTTTATCGAACTTGCGTGTTGATATATGTGTTGGGCCCGTGCTTCGTGGTGGGACTGGTAAACCGAACGAAAAGTATATGTAAAAGCGTTCAACTACGCACACATGTTGTGGCGTGTTAACATGAAAAATTAATTCAAACATAAAACATAATAATAACTATGTTGACTTACGATCGAAACATTGAACGGGGAAAATTAGACGTAAAAACGTTGATCCGCAGACGCTCATTTCAGCGTGTTAACTCACAGTTTAGAACAGAATTTTAAAAGATGATAAGTATTGAGGACCCAAAGTTAAAAATGAAAAAGTATTGGGATTAAAAATGAAAAATGGCTTGTGGCAAACTTGTAAAGAATAAAAAGTATAGAGGTTAAAAGTTAATAATTAAAAACATAAGGTTAAAAGTTGGAAAGAATAATATTGAAACACATTTAATGCATAATGTACACATGTTTATGCATACAAAACTTGCAAATTGTATATATATATATATATATATATATATATATATATAATTACATTAAAAAATATAATTTGAACTTATTAAACTATTTAATTTGATAAAATATAGGTTTTTAATTTAATAATTTAATTTTTATAGTTTAATTGTATTTTTCATGTATTACACGGATTCTAAATGATTAAATTACATAAATAAATAACATCAAGGTTAGACATTGCTCCCTTTTTTACATGAGAATTAAGATAGAAATCATCACCGAGTGGTCACTTTTGTGACTTTTATTCAAACCTCATGGACAATTTTAGCCGCTTACTATTAGGGCTTTTCGGCATGCTTTAAACGTTGGCCCAATATAATTATCATACTTGTGGGCCAGACCCAAACTTAAGCTATTATCTATGTATAATTAGAAAGTCTGGTGACACAAAGATTTTTTTGAGTATTTTATTAGTTTATTTTGTTTTTATGTTAATTATTTTGATGTAACCAATTATAATATCTTGGTGTGTTGGCTATTGCTATGTTTGTTAATGCTCAGGAAAATAATAAAAATCATTGCATGTTCGAGGCACTTGGTTTCAATTTTCAAGGCACTTCGTTTCAATTCTGTGGAGGCATCCTTCATTTGAAATGAACTTTTTTTTAGTTATTTTATGTGTTTTTGTTTAAGTATGTTAATATAAACAAGAGTTTTGCCGTCGTAATTACCTTATTGGGCCACTGGTGTCACATGTTAATATAAATAAGAGTTTGACAGCACCTTATTAGTGAGGACATTTTTATATTTATTTTGTTTAGCTCTGATTTGTAAAGAACGCAACGAATACCGATTGAATTCCGATTTTGTAATGAACGTGACGGAAATCCACCAATTTTGCATAAACTCACGCTTTTGTTTTAGTTCCAACACCGTAACAAACGTGACAAAACCGGCCAAATTTGCATAGACTCGGCAGGAATCGACAACGGTCGGGCTTTACCAATGCTCGAGCCGACACCAGTACACCACCTCATCGGTCCACCTCAATTTTTATATTTTTTGTTTTTTTGGTTTTAGTTTCCGTACAATAACGCACATAACCAAAACCAAACTAATTCACATCAACTTACCGTCTACAGTGGCGGAGCCACATTACCCCCACCGGGTTCGGCCGAACCCGGTATTTTTTCGGTTTTCTATATAACCTATAGTGCCAAATTAATGAGCGAACCCATTTGTTTTCGGCGAGCGAACCCAATATCGTTCTAAAAAAATATATTTGAACCCATTGTTTGTGAAAAAATTTAGTTATATTCTTTTAGTAATGAATATTCTTTTTATAAAAGACAAAGCTTTTAAAAGACTAAAAATTTTATTAACAAACATCATATATGGGTCAATAATAATCCATATATAGATTATTAAAAAACCCAAAATTACGCATATAATGGGTCAATAAACCCAACACAATTAACATTTTAGACATAATACATAAATAATTAATAAATAAATAAACAAGCAAAAACATCGGCTATCGCCTCAGCAACCAATCAACTTCTTTCTGTCGACCAAACGACCATTGCCTCATCGCCTTTGCCGGTTCGCCTCAAAGTTTCAATGATCGCCAGCAACCAATATTCGTCGGTCTATCGTCTGTGATATGCTTTTTTTCAATGAAGCATGTGAAGACGGATTTGCGTAATTATTTGGGTGACAATTATATGAATGATTCTTGTATTTGTTATATTAAAAATAAGTTCTTTTTAAAAGTCACGATTGAAGATATCGTTTTCAAAACATAAAACACATAGAGAGTTATGATATGTAATATCTTTTTATTTAATATGACTTTTTAATTTACTGATTGTTAACAATATATTTTTGTTATGATAGTGATATCGTATTTTATTTATCGGACCCAATGATCGACCTGACCCGACCCATTCGGGCCCGAAAACTTCAAAAAGTCTCCGAACCTATAAGAAAAAATTCCTGACTCCGACACTGACCGTCAAAACACGTAGTTTTTATTCACGTCCGAGTTTTATCAACATGCTACGGGTGTTAAACGTTATCACCCAACAAATTAAATTCATCAAAAAGTGTAGTGGGTCACTTATCCAGACTTTGGAGCCATTCTCATCCTTACACGTGGCCAGTTAGTCTTCCAAACCTGTTATGTAACTCCAAACCACATGCTTTCTGTTCACCTTCAACTTTCAAACCCCCAATTGATCATCTCATAATAATAATAATAATAATAATAATAATAATAATAATAATAATAATATTCAACCAAACCCTAGGGCTCCATACCTCCAACTCCAATTCATCAACAATAATAACATGACCACCGCTAGCTGTCATCTACACACACCGTTCATACTCATAAACTCCAGTTGCTACAGAAGAACAACCTGTTTACCTATTACTGTTAGTAGTAATCGGTGTTCCGGAAAACGGAAGGTTACGAAGGCCGTAGCTGCCGTGTCCACCGGCCGTGCTCGTGGTGACGTCAGCGGAGGTAATCGGAGTGGAGGAGAGGAGTTGCAGGTGACGTCGAAGCCGTCCACTAGTAGCAGCGCGTTGGAGCACTTGGATATCGAACGCGGCGTTTGTATTCCGTTTCGCAAGTATACACCCGAAACTGTGAGTAGTTAACTAACTCTAAACATAAACACTTTCTGTTTTTAATTAATTAGATAGACTAGTTAAGTAGTTATTATGAATTATGTGTTAGGATCAAATACAATTATAAATGGCTTGTTGTGAGGAGCCGCGTACAAATAACTAGAGTAATTATGCTAACACTGTGCCGAGTTCCAGCTCGGGCACGGATCGTTTAATACATGTTAATTAAGCTATATATGTGCATAATTATTTATATATGTTTTGTGAAAAACCTTAAACGAGCCTAAGCTTGGCTCGAGCTCGTTTAGTACCTTAAACGAGCCAATATTCGGCTCAAGCTCGGTTGTGCAGTTTAAAGTTAATACATAGAAGTCCAAAATAGGTAAAATGAAAAGATATGCACGGGCGGTAAGGCTCGACGAGCATAAATGAGCTTCCCATGCAAGGCTCGAGCTCGAGCAGCTCTAATCGTTTGCACCTGTGATTAATGATTATTACTCCGAGTTTTTGAACAAGAGTAAATATTATTCATATATTAGTGTTATTACTCTAGTTCAAAACTGTAGAGTGATGATAATTACTCTAGTTATTTGTACGGTTAGTAGGTAAACATCATTTGTACCAGATCCCACCTCTATAAATTATAATCACACAGTTTGGAATTGTTTGTGAATGAAATATGAATTGTGTGTTTTTGGGTGTTGAAGGTTAAGAGTAAGGTGTTGGAATCACAAGGTGCAATTCTGTCACTGGTTGGTAGAGGAGTTGAGATTGTGTGGAAATTAGGGTTTTACTGGACTAGATTGGTGTATGATTAGTTGGTAGGGATGAAGAAGTTGTTCCGTTTCGTGCTCGCCAGCTCAGGAACTTGTTATGTGATTTAGGGCCTTCATTAAAGCTGGCCAGGTTAGTTTTTCAATTCTAATCTCTCGTTGGATTGTTTTAGCAAGTTAGTTTTGATTTATTTACACTATTGCAATTTACCACAGGTTCTTGCAAACAGACCTGATATTACTAGGGAAGATTATATGAATGAACTTTGCATTCTTCAAGATGATGTTCCTCCTTTCCCCAATCAGGTTATGATCTGATATATGATATATATATAGTCCCTTCAAGAAACGTTTTTACTTATTGGTTTATACATTCTTTAATATGTGAGTGGTTAATGATGTTTTAGGTTGCTTTCAGCATTATAGAAGAGGAATTAGGGCAACCTCTAGAAGCTATTTTCAGCAAAATTTCATCAGAGACTATAGCTGCTGCAAGTTTAGGTCAAGTTTACAGGGCTACTCTACGTGCATCAGGAGAGGATGTTGCTATTAAGGTTAGACAGACTAATGAATCTCACTCTTTGTTTTGTTTCTGTTTATAATTGTAGATGGAATTGCAACTTGCTATAAATGGAGCATAACCGTTGTTGTTTTTGCAGGTTCAAAGGCCTGAAATAGAGCCTATAATATACAGGGATCTTTTCCTTTTCAGAACACTTGCTTCATTTTTAAATGGAATCAGTCTACAAAAGCTGGGTTGCAATGCAGAGCTTATTGTTGATGAATTTGGTGAGAAGCTTCTGGAAGAGCTTGATTATACATTGGTACTGTTCAGATTACAGTATTTCATTTCTGGAAGAAGTATAAACAAGACAGTATTAATTACATAATAACTTGAGTTCTTTTGTTTTGTAATTATCAGGAAGCTCGCAACATTGAAGATTTTGTCGAAAACTTCAAGGGTGATCCGACCGTTAAAATTCCCAGGGCCTACAGACAGCTATCTGGTTCACGTGTTCTGGTTATGGAATGGATTGACGGAATCCGGTGCACTGATCCACAGGTAATATGATATGCATATAAGTTTTTCAGAACGTATGAACCATTAGATCATGCTTGATGCTATTGATTTCTTTTTTCATTTATCTCAGGCCATTAAGGAGGCTGGTATAGATGTAAATGGATTTTTGACTGTCGGTGTTAGTGCTGCTTTGAGACAGTTGCTAGAATTTGGGTTGTTTCATGGTGATCCTCACCCTGGAAATATCTTTGCCATGCGTGATGGGCGTATTGCTTATGTGGACTTTGGGAATGTTGCTCAGCTAAGTCAAGTAATGTTTGCACTGCACTATTTCTACCGCTATATGAATGTAATGTTGCCGTCCGTGATTGCTGTTTTGAAACCAATCTGTTGTTTTCTGTCTGTTCATCAAAACAAACAGATTTTGATTGATGCTGTTGTGCATGCTGTAAATGAAGATTATGCTGAAATGGCAAATGATTTCACAAGACTTGGATTCCTTGCAAAAGGAACAGATGTCTCACCCATAATTCCAGCATTGGAAGCAATTTGGCAGAATTCGGCTGGAAAAGGACTAGCTGATTTTAATTTTAGAAGTGTTACAGGTAAACTTTGTATTTTGATTATATATATGCATATCTGGCCACTCATTTAGTGTATCTCATGTAATTAACAATCTTTGATGAAATTCATTTTGATGCAGGAAAATTTAATCAACTTGTTTACCAGTACCCTATTCGGATCCCTGAAAGATTCTCTTTAGTCATTCGTTCGTTACTGACTCAAGAAGGCATCTGTTTTACACTGAAACCAGATTTTAAATTTCTCGAGGTAAAACTGCTCTTAAATGTCACATGATGTATCCTTTTGAGGCATATTATTGGAAGTGATTATTCATTTTCTGTAAAATAGTTTTTATCACATTACATATTAATAGCAAAACACTTTACCAGGTCGCATATCCATATGTTGCAAAGCGCCTTTTGACAGACCCAAACCCTGCTCTTCGAGAGCGCCTCATACAGGTCAGTTACTTGCTATTTTACACGGTTTCTTTAAATCTTGAATTTTTGAAAGTCATGTATCTCATTTTTTCTTACTTTAAGCGATTTAATTTATATGTTAGGTTCTTTTCAAAGATGGTGTTTTTCAATGGAAGCGACTTGAAAACTTAATTGTGCTGGCAAAGGAGAATGTGTCAAAGATGAGCAGTAATCCTGCACTTCAAGGAAATAACGCGTGCGTACCTAAATTATGCAAACACTTGTGAATATATATCTCTTCTTCCACCCCCCCACCCCCCCTAAAATGAAAACAAACAAGTTATGAATCTAAAGTATAATGTTTGGACTTGTGATCAGGGGAAGCTCTAGAGAGTTGAAGGTTCAAAAGAAATTGGATCTAACAGACACCATTAAAGACGGAGCTCGCCTTTTTCTGGTTGATGAAGGAATACGTAGACAACTTCTTCTTGCATTAACAGAAGACTCTAAGCTTCATGTTGAAGAGGTATGTAGAACATGATGGCTTATGTAGGAGTGAGAAAATGGGTGGGTCTGGCAGTGGGTCAAAGTATCCACTTCACGTTATCTTGGATTTATAGCTTTCAACTTACGTTTGTGCATTTTGTAGCTTGTTGACGTGTATAGGCTTGTTGAAGACCAAATAGACATACCCTCAGTTGCATTGGAAGTAGTCAGAGGTATGATTCATTAACTTATGATACGTCATCTTACATTCTAACAACCTTACCTAAGTTTAACTGTAGTTTCATAAAACACGAAATATAATTTTTGAAAATGAACTAGACAATGGTGTTTGGATGCCATTTTGAAAGTGATTATGTGAGATTGAATACAATCTCTGTTTTGAATGTTTTGATCTACCTGCAGACTTACCTTCAGCTGCCCGAGATTTTATGCTTTCCTGGAGTGCATCTGTGTTGTCTGATAAATGATTCAGGTTTTTGGCATGCCTGGTCTCCACCTACACATTTTTTATTTATTTATTCCCCTTACAGTTTCCACATAAGCCATAGAAAGAGCCCCACAATATGTTGTTGATAAATGATAAGAAAAAGGACATAATACTTACAGCTGTATAGAATCAATCCACCAGATAATTGGCTAAACAAATTTCATGAGTTGTTAGGGTGATATATTATGTATATAACACAACAATATTGGTTTTTAGGAGCATATAATGTATTTTGAAGGACATCAAGGCATAAATAACGATTGAAAGAGATGTTGTAATGGGAGTTGAATCTGAAACTTGACGATGCACAAATGGTGGTGTTGTGGTTGTATCTTACTCTTATGCAATTATGACACTTGTGCACGCGAGGTCGCGAGCCATGTCATAATATCCTGGGAAATTTACTTTGGCTTTCCCGTCACATATAAAACGCCTCTTCTCAATTTTGCCAAAATTGAGTAGTTTTCATCTACACCATTTTTTATTTATTTGTCATTAAAGATGAAATAAGCTACCACAGTAAAGTTACATTACATTACGCACTACTCCTCTGTTATATACATATCACCAGATAGTAGATTAGTTCAAATACATATAGATAAACCCTAGACTAAAACCAGCAAACTAGAAGTTCCAGGAAGGTTTAGATCTGTCAACACAAGACAAGAATTTAAACTCTAAAGCTTACACTCGATTTGCTAATCAATACACCCTAAATTTGTAGCAAGACTTGGATCTGCCAGGTTAAACTTTATTCATATAATCATTTGCTTCGGGGCCTGCCTCTTTTAGTGTTGTATATTCTTGCTGCTCGTTTTACACTTGGGCTATCGGTCTCGTTAGTAGAAGTGGGGTCATTGGAACTGCCCTCAGAAGCTAGAATGACATCAGCCACTTCCGCATATTCACTATTCCCTTTGACACGATTCACATCATCACCCGTTTTATCATCTTTAAGCTCTTTTTTCTCTGCACTCTGAAGCACAACAAAGATGAACAAATCATGTAACTTGGCAATAATCAACAGTTTTTAGTCAGTTGTGTAATTGGTCAAAACGGGTAATTTTCTACATTTTCTATCCAAACTTGGTATTTTACAAATAATTAATGTGTGAAAAAATTATGGCGGTGTTTTGTGGCCATTGAGGTTACCTGATGTCTCGCCTTGATTATCGGAAGGGATGACAAGGTTGGGGTTGGTACATTATCTTGAGTGGTTCTCGTATCTGAAGCGAGGAAAAAAGGCATAAAATTAAAAATACATAAAAGGCTGTTGATTAAAAAAACATAAATGTACAAATAATTGAAATCACTTAGAAACATGAGGCGGAAAACCGACCCTTTGAAGCCACTCTCACAGTTTCATTCCCGGGTTTTGGTGCTTGTAAAGAGAATAGTCTTTTTGGTTTAATATACTCTATGGCCTTGGAATGCAACCGCTGCACTTCATTCTGAATATTCCATGATCCACCAGAAAAATAATTCCTCTGTGACATCAAAATGCGCTCAAAAGATGGATAAGAAATTCAGTGAATCAGTAAATATTAAAAAAATATACCAACAACTTACCGGGTTTTTTTTAATCATTTTTCTTGCTTCCATTATCACTTTGGTGCTAATATTTGGATTATCTGTTTATGATCAAACAAAAACATTATCAACACATTCAGGAAAGAACTCAACTGTCAAATTAGAGACACTAATGCTCAAAATCTTACTTGATCCAGCATTCACTCCCTCTCTCATGGTATAATCCACAAGTCGCGAATTGATGATCTTTATTATTCTATCGCATTCTTCCCTGTTAAAAGATTTATTTATAAACATATTCATAAGTAAAAACAAAAAATATGGAATATAAAGAATTGCAAAATGTGAGGGCAAAAAGATTGTTACCTTGAAAACCGATCGAGCACAAGTAATTGTTCAACTAAATATAAAATCTCACTCTTCCCCGACGAACTGCATTTGTTCTGGTGCAACAAAAATTACATTATACATTTTTAGAAAAAAAAAACAAAACTATGGATTAATGTATGTGGATGTCACCCGATTAATTAACTCTTCTTTAAGCCGTCCATACATAGAAAGTCGAAACTACTTCAGGTCACCCGATTCATGTCGGATATTGAAAATGCCATTAAAAATCTTAATTATAAAAAATTAAGAATTGTTAATAACGATTAATAACCTACCTTATTAAGCTCAGCACCATCATCATGTTCATTATCTTCTTCTATACCACCTTCTGTGAAAACAAATAAAATAAAATATTTCAAATCCAAATCAATAAACTAGAAGACAGAAAAGGGAACCACCACCAGCCAACCAAACAAATAGTGAGGCTTGTTTTTTACATTACAACAATTTAAACATTTGTCTGTTAATAACTTATTATGTATTGATTTCAGTGGATCTATCATCAAAGTAAGATTTCTTTGACAAATAGTCAAACATTTTACTTAACTTGTGCCAAGTCAACTGTCAACCTACCAATTTTGCATTTTTCTTCTTGTTTCAACAAGAATTGACCAACAACAGTGCACTCAATTAACGTTTCTCTGGTTCCTATATAATTGAAACAATATATATATGACACAACATTGAAAAGTTTATACATTCAAGTTTTGCCACAATACTTTTAGGCCTTTCAACTTTGTCCAAAAAACTTTTACACTTTTACAAACTGCACAAAATTTTTAGCCTTTTAAATTTGACCACAAAACTTTTACACTTTTACAAACTGCACAAAACCTTTAGCCTTTCAACTTTGACTAAAACTTTTACAAATTGCACAAAACTTTTAGCGTTTCAACTTTGACCACAAACTCAAAAAAATTACAAAAAACTTTTAGCATTTCAACTCTGACCACTTTTACAAATTGGTCACATAAAACCTTTTCACCTTTAACCCCAACACTTTCTACTTTAGACTTTGGTGACTAAACAATTTTTTTGACGGTAACCGACCAAGTTCCCACCGCAATGCTCGTGATTAAAGCAATCATAATACTCGCATTTACCAGAATTATAATCCAAATGACACTAAGATTAAACATTTAAACTGCATTTTATTAACATGTCAATTTTACACTAACCAAACCCTAATTTTAAACCAATTCCAATACCTGAATCAGTATCAGTCTCTGAAGAAGAAGCCGAACACTCGCCCCAAGTTTTCGGGTTCCAAAGAGATGAAATAAGTTTACCCGCACCGCCGGCAACATACTTACCCGAAATAGCAATTGCATTATGCCAATTAGGGTTTACATTTACACGCTGAGTAGGGCGGTCATACGGCGTCTTTCTGGCGGCAATTCGTCGCCGTTTCGGTATTTTGCCACCGGATCCGCCGTCTACGGCGGCCTGAGTACCGGAATCCATGGCGGGAAGTGGATTTGCTTAGGGTTTTTTGTGGAAATTGAAAGTATGTGAAATGTGAAGAGAATTGAATTGGTGTTGACAGTTATTGTGGCGGTTGATGATGATGAAATGGTTTATATAGTTGTTGGTGGTAAGTTACATTTCTAGTCCCTTAACAATTTAACATATTGTATCTTGCATATATTGTTTAGTCAATCTTGTATGCGACTGACCAATTGACTGAAGACGAAGAAATTACAACCTGGACTGTTCTTTGAATCGTGTAAGCATTATCATATAACCTTATTTGTAGGTTACACACAATGATTTATTGAATTAGACGAGTTTTTGGTTGATTATGTGACTTGATGAAGAACCAACGAGAACTCTTATAACTTTCTGTTCTCTTCTCCGTATGTATTTGATCTATCGAGCTAACCCAAAAGAAATAAGGGAAAACCCTCTTTTTTCAAAGTAATAATCATCGGTGTCTATAGATCACCAATTCATCATTTTTTTTATTAAAACAGCAGGGCCTTCAATTCAGCCTGAGTGTCAAAAAGAAAAAAAAAAAGCCTAATGTTATCATAAAACCCAAATAACATTTATAATTAAATCGAGCTCGTACTCCCGCACCTCCTAACTCGTTTAATATCTAAACACTATTTCCTCGATTGATAAGTTAATCCAATAGTACTAAAATGACCAACACGGTATCCTCCGGTTGGTCAACAATCTCCCTCCACTAATCACAAACAAGAGCTTTAAACTTTGGTTCTTTTTTATATAGTATCAATAATTTTTTATCAAATAATTAAATGTCTGAAGAGGTAGGTCCCAGCAGAGCCCAGTTGGTCCCGCAAGACTCACCTTGAACAGGGACGTCTGCGCAAAGGTCATCTGCTCCCGCAGGACCCACCATGCTGAGAGAACCTTACGCGCAGTACGCAAGCTGTACACGCAGGGAAAGCCTCCCAATGGTGAAGTACCCCGCCTGTTCCCGCAGTTGCGGATACAAGCCATCAGGGAAGGCTACCCGCAGACAGCAGGGCTACACGCACAAGACAATAGATACTTCAGTAGTCACACGAAGGAATGAGCAAGACGGGAACAATCCCGCCAAAATGAGCCAGTCCGTATGATTCTGAAAGATCTGTACTATACCTACCAAGGTATGGATAGGACAGACAATCTGACCAGAACAGCCCATGAGCCAATCACAGGGTGACAGCTCACCGACAACAGTACGAGGAGGAGCACCCTCTAGTACTGTTTCACTATTAGCCGCTGCCTACTCACCAACCCTTACTGCGGGGCGTGCGCAGCCTACAGTTGGTGGAATAGTGTTACTGTTGGCCGTAACCTATTCACCAACCAGCATGGCCGGCGTATAATCCACAGTAGGTGGGACGTGCATAATCTACAGTTGGTGGAATAGTGCAGCCGACTTTGTTACTGTTGGCCGTAACCTATCCACCAACCAGTATGGCCTGTGCACAGTCCACTGTTGGTAGAACAGGAATACTATTCAGCTGGCTGTACCTTCTAGGAAACCTACCTTCGGCTATAAATACTCCAACATCTTGGAATGGTAAGATCATCTGCTACCCTGTTATCTAGCAATCTCTTAATATACACTTATATTCAGAGCAATCTAGTCTGATTCTCACGCCGGAGGGTGGTCACAAGGAGGAACCCCCCCTTCTCAGTGACGAGCTTACGGTGTCTGTTTTGCAGGTCTCCTGAAGAACAACCTTCTCAGCTAGATCTCACCCGTGGGAAACATTACTTAACCCCCAGATTATCTATAATCTGTCCAGGGTTCACTTAGTGTTTCTTCATTGGCGCCATCCGTGCATAAAAGCTAGAACTAATTTAGTTTTTTCAAATTTTTTAAAGAAATGGTTAACGTTACTCCGGTCCAAAGGCCAGTAACCGACCAAGAAACCCCGGTAACAACCCCAGCAACTGGGGGGAACACCGGCGGTTATACAATCCTTACGAACACTACCCCGACTACCCAAGCCGGGGCAAGTGGAGTAAATATTCCACTGGGGTTCACCGATACCCAGCTGGAAAAACGAACGAGGGTCCCTCGCCAAACACTAGATCAAGTGAAGGCGTGGGCCGAAGAACGTCAGAAAGAGTTCCAAGCTGAGTTGGACGAACGCTTGCGTTCAGTTCAACAGGCTGACGAATTCGGCAGTACTCGCCAACACCTCATTATGAACAGCGAGGGCGAGTACTCAGACGAGAGGGAGGAGTCCGATACCGACGCAAACCCTCGCCATAAGGCGAAAGGGAAGCGTAAGGAAACGGACTCCCAGCCAAAAAGGAATTTTGGGGAAGCCTTTAAACCAACAAATGCGGAGAGAAACCCGCGTGACTTCTCCAAAACCTTTAGACCAACTGCTACGAATGCAGGAAAGTCAAAATTTGCGAGGGACATTGCGGAAGCAATCGCCCCAAGAAGTGCCAAACAAATGTCCAACATTGGCACTTATGATGGTCTATCCGACCCAGACGACCATTTGAACAGGTTCATTGCGGGGGCTACCGTCAGTAACTGGACGGAACCCACGTGGTGTTACATGTTCCAGATGACTCTGGTCGGAGCAGCCAGGGCATGGTTCGATCGTTTACCGGTCCACCACATATATGACTGGGCGGACTTTCAGAACAAGTTCAGCCAGCACTTCAGCCAGCAGAGGAAGTATACTGAAGAGCAGTGGACGATCCTCAACTGCGTTAGAGAGGAGGATGAATCTTTACTAGACTTCATCACCCGCTTCAACTCCAAGAAGCTGAGTCTGGGCAACATAAGTGAAGATCTTGTTCGCGCCGCTTTCATCCAAGGCGCCGAGTACCCAGAGCTTATCCGCACACTGACGGGTAAGGACGGCATGCCATCGACATGGGATGCCATCATGACGGCAGCCAAGCGCTTTGCCGAGACGGAGAAGCAGCTGGGAAGAGATCTTCCCCAGAGTACACACCTCTACACGCAGAGGACAAGGGAGAACAACGTTAGGACCGCCCGGCAGAACAAAAAGAGGCGGCTAGGTATTTGGCAGTCAAGGGTAAACTTTGACACCTCATCCAGCTCTCGCCCTCTTGTTGGCGGAAGGGACAACACGCACCCTTCAAACCGAAAACACCGGTGGACGCCACTCACCAAGAGCGTCACGGAGATATTTGCCACGGAAAAATTGCCATGGCCAAAAGCCCCATTGATCCGGCAGAAACCTAATGCGGATCAAAACAAATCCTGTGATTTCCACGGGACAAAGGGTCATGGTACTGAAGAGTGCACATCCTTGAAAGACATTGTTGAAGCATTTGTCAAGGATGGAAGACTTGCACATCTCGTGGCATCAATCAGGAAGGGAGGAAGGAATGACAACCGGTACAGAGGTAACGGACGAAAGCCCGTCGACATCAGCATCAACATGGTTCACGGCAAGGTCGGAGGAAGAAAAAGACGAGTGACAGAACCATGCGCGTGGAAGGAAGCTGAGGTGCGCTTCCCGCGAGTGCCAGGAGGCCCCAGCAAAGAAGGCCCCATCGTCATCAAAAGCCAGCTGGGGCATTACATCACTTCCCGCACTCTTGTTGACAACGGCGCTTCGTCAACAGTGATGTACAGGCAGTTCTTTGACAAGCTGGATGATGAGGACAAAGAACGCTTGGAAACGGTCTACGCTTCAATGGAAGGGTTTGACGGCAGTACAGAAACCCCCCTGGGTATCCTATCTTTCCCCGTCACTCTTACAGATGGAAAACACTCCCGCCCAGAGGATGTGGACTTTGTCGTGATGAGGAAGCCACACCACACGTACGACATTCTCTTCGGGAGAGACGGGATGGCAAGATTCAACGCCGTGGTATCTTCAGTCCACGGCATGATGGGATGGCCAACAGCTGATGGTGTAGCGATGATCACTGGCATTCCCCAGGTATGCATCGCATCTGTCTCATCTAAACCCAAACCGAAAATGGCTAAACCAACCATCACCGAACCGGAAAAATGGGCCTTCAATGGCAAATACCCCGACCAGGCCGTTACCATTGGACCAACAATCGTTGATCCCACACGCACCTTGCTCAAACGCTTACTGCAGAAAAACGCTGACATCTTTGCGTGGACACCAGCTGACATGACTGGTGTACCCCGAAGTAAGGCGGAGCATAAGCTCAAGTGTGATCCGGCTGTTACGCCGGTCGTACAAAAGCGCAGAGTAATGGGGCCTGAACAAACTAACGCGTGTAGAACCCAAGTCAAGGAACTCCTTGACGCAGGCATCGTACGCGTTAGTAGATATCAAACATGGGTTGCAAATCCCGTAATGGTACCGAAGAATGACAAACAATGGCGCATGTGCATAGATTTCAAAGATTTGAACAAAGCATGCCCCAAAGATTGTTATCCGTTACCAGAAATTGATCTTAAGGTGGATTCGTTAGCACCATTTCGCCTTAAATGCTTCCTGGATGCGTATAAGGGGTACCATCAAATCCACATGGCCGTAGATGACCAGGACAAAACCGCATTTCGGACGCCCGATGGTACATTTTGTTATAAAATGATGCCATTCGGACTTAAGAATGCAGGGTCCACGTACCAACGACTGATGGACAAAGAGTTTCATGCCCAAATCGGGAGAAACTTGGAAGTCTATATGGATGATTTGGTCATCAAAAGCCCCGAGCCAGAAGCGATGTTGAAAGACATTGAAGAAACTTTCAACACGCTCAGAAAGATAAACATGAAGCTCAACCCGAGCAAGTGTTCATTTGGGATGGAAGAAGGGAAGTTCTTGGGAGTCATTGTTACTAAAGATGGCTTCAGAGCGAACCCTGAAAAGGTCGAAGCCATTGTTAGAATGGAATCACCTACCACCATCAAACAGGCTCAGACACTGAATGGACGACTAGTCGCACTTAATCGTTTTTTGGCAAACCATGCGGATAAGTCGTTTCCTTTCGTGTCAACATTGAGAAACTGCTTAAAGAAAACGCACTTCCGCTGGACACTAGAAGCGGAAGCAGCTTTTCAGGAGATTCGGTCACGCCTGATCGAACTCCCAACACTTACAGCACCACAAGCGGGAGAGGAGTTAATCCTATACCTTTCCGCAACAGATAGAGCAACCGGGGCAGTCCTGCTAATAGAACGAAAAGGCATCCAGATGCCAATCTATTATGTTAGCCGTGTACTAACAGACGTAGAAACTCGGTACTCTACCCTCGAAAAATTAGTCTTAGCACTTATACACGCTTCACGCAGGTTAAGACGATATTTCCAGGGCCACCCAATCACCATTCTCACCAACTTCAAACTCTCAAACGTTCTAAGCAAACCCGAATTATCGGGACGTCTAGCCAAATGGGCAATTGAATTGGGAGAATATGCAATTAAGTACAAGCCAAGACCAGCCATAAAAGGCCAGGTCCTGGCCGATTTTATTGCAGAAGTCCCCGCTTCGCGGGAGAAAGAGTGCCAGGAGGAGGCTCAACCCTCCCCAGCACAGGACATCAATGATGTCTGGCGACTCTACACTGATGGAGCCGTCAGTAACGAGGGTTCAGGCGCAGGGTTAAAATTGACCAACCCAGCAGGCCAAGAATATACTTACGCTATTCGGTTGGATTTTCCAAGTACGAATAACGAAGCCGAATATGAAGCATTCTTGGCCGGATTGAGAATTGCGCGTAAGATGGGAGTGAAAAACTTGGAAGCCCACGTGGATTCCATGCTGGTGGCCAACCAAATAAATGGGACGTACACGGCTGTGAACGACACAATGGCCCTGTACCTCGCCCAGGCAAAAACCCTTATGCGTGATTTTAATGATTGTAAAGTCATACATGTCAAGCGCAGCGAAAACAAATCTGCGGATGCGTTAAGCAAGCTTGCATCACTAGCCTTCACCCACTTGGGAAAGGACATCCGCATTGAACTCCTTGAAGCACCATCAGTCCCGCACAAGGAAATTTGTGTCATCCAAATCGGTACAGAAACGTGGATGACACCAATAATAAATTACCTTGCAGCAGGAACACTACCAGAATCAAAAACACAGGCAAGAAAACTACGCTGTAAAGCACTGAATTATCAACTTGTCAATGACATCCTTTACAGACGTAACTTTCTTGGCCCACTCTTAAGATGCGTGGACAACCAAGATGCTGACTACCTCCTAAGGGAAGTACACGAAGGCATCTGTGGAGTACACGCAGGTCCCCGCGCTGTTGTAGCCAAGCTAAACAACGCGGGATACTTTTGGCCGGGGATGCATACGGATGCACTGGCATACATCAGAAAATGCAGGTCTTGCCAGCTTTACGCACCCAACACGCACCGCCCGAAGAATGAACTTGTTCCAGTCACTTCTTCATGGCCATTTCAGAAGTGGGCCATCGATGTGACAGGCCCATTTCCCACAGCAGCAGGAAATGTTCAGTTCCTAGTGGTAGCCATCGACTACTTCACCAAGTGGATAGAAGCAAAACCTTTAGCCCAAACAACCGCGAAACATATCAAAAAATTTATTTGGGAATTTATTATTTGTCGTTTTGGACTTCCACAGAATTTGGTGAGCGATAATGGCACCAACTTTGCTGACAAGAAGCTACAACAGTGGCTAAAAGAACTTCAAATCACCCACACCTTTACCTCAGTGGCACACCCGCAAGGTAATGGTGAGGTGGAAAGAGCAAATAAGAGCATCGTCGAAGGCATCAAGAAGAGACTATCGGAACACAGATCCGGCTGGGTGGACGAGCTTCCGCACGTCCTTTGGGCAAACAGAACGCTGAAAAAGGCCAGTACGGGAGAAACCCCGTTCAGCCTCACTTATGGCACTGAAGCCATGGTCCCGGTCGAAATTGGTCTACCCTCACCAAGGGTCTTGAGTCAGCCAGAAGACAATGATGCGGAAAGACGGTTGGATCTTATGCTAACCGAGGAACGCAGAGACTTAGCCGCAGTGCGTGAAGAGAACTACAAACGACAAATGCAAAAGTACTACAACACGCGGGTAAAACTCTGCAACTTCAGTCTAGGAGACTACATACTGCGTAACAACGAGGCTTCAAACCAAGAGCGCCCAGGAAAGCTGGCCCCGGTCTGGGAAGGGCCATACATTATCAAAGAAGTCCTGGGAAAAGGCGCATACCGGCTTGAAAGGCTCGATGGTACTCCCATCCCAAGAACATGGAATGGAGCTCAATTACGCAAATGTTATATGTAGATCAATTCCAAACTTGTAAAGAAAAGGCCTAGAGCCACTTCTAATGGAAATGATTCTCCTTTCACAATGTATTGTTAGCCTTACCTTAACTTATGAACTTCCCATGTGCCGGTATTCACCGCATCAATGTGTGAAGTAGTTGCGTGTGGAAGGCGGCAAAACCCGCATAAACAACGCCAAAAATAAGGAAAACCTACACGCAGGTCAGATGTAAGTAAAGTTTAGCCATCCTTGTAAGTGCAAGTGACGGTCTTACCCGCACAATCACGAACAAGGAAGCAAAACTTCAACCTATCATCTACCACGTTCAAAGGTTAACTTATACTAAAAAAGGATAAGAAAAACCTACACGCAGGTCAGATGTAAGTAAAGTTTAGCCATCCTTGTAAGTGCAAGTGACGGTCTTACCCGCACAATCACGAACAAGGAAGCAAAACTTCAACCTAACATCTACCACGTTCAAAGGTTAACTTATACTAAAAAAGAATAAGGAAAACCTACACGCAGGTCAGATGTAAGTAAAGTTTAGCCATCCTTGTAAGTGCAAGTGACGGTCATACCCGCACAATCACGAACAAGGAAGCAAAACTTCAACCTATCATCTACCCACGTTCAAAGGTTAACTTATCCTAAAACACTTGGAAAATTGCTAATTTAAAGTATGCAAGTCATATAAAGCAAGGAATCCAATGAAAGAAGCGGTCTTAGCCGCACAAATATTTATATTTCATAATTGTTCGTTACAAGAATGGCCGGGTAACTACCCGCCTACAAAGAATCTATACAAAGTCTATCCTAGCAGCGGGAAGGGATCTTCAGAATCAAGCTTCAGGACCACTTCCACTTGGACCCGCCCCATCAGTAGAGCGTGGCGGTTCAAGGAAGGCCTTGAGGATAGCAAGTCCATCATCAGCAGCAGCGACTTCCTTCACCTTCTCCACCACCGGATGCGGAAAGGCGGCATATTGGTTCACCGCTTGGTCATATGCAGCTTCGGTGTCCACATCGAACAAAGGGAAGTTGGAAGGCGGGAAGCCTCTCTCAACGAACCCTAGACCAAGCAGGAAGCCGGCCTTTTCCCCATCCTCATGAGAAGCGTTGAGGGCTGCGCTCATGGCATCATCATAGGTAGTCTCTGAGAAGACCCGACGCACAACCTACAGAAAAAAGATACAAGTGTCAAAACACCTTTTCTATGAACAAAGTAAAGCGTGAAGACGTAAAGATAAACATACCTTAGACAACGCTTCTCGAAGAAGCCATTCCTTGGCAACCAGAGCTTCTTTAAGGGCGGCTTGAGCTTGGGTGCAGGCGCGTTCGGCTTCGCTTTTGTTAAGGTTGGCAAGTAGCACTTCCTTTGCGGCAGCCTCTTCGACGCCCTTAAGCTTTCGCTCAGTATGGTCAAGCACACCCCTCTGGTCCAAGATCTCCTGGAGCTTCTTGGCATCTTCCATTGCCAAGGCATCATGAGCACGTTGGAGAGCCTCTAATTTGGCCTTGAGCTCCTCGTTCTCCATGCGTAAAGGCTCAGCAACGGCTTCAGCCTTGGTGGCCCTCTCGGTCGTGTTCCTCGCAGTCTCCTTAGCTAGCCGAAGCTGTTCGTTAACAGCTTGGGCAGCCTTGGAGCGGGCCTCGAGTCGCGCTTGAACCTCGACCTCAAGGGCCTTGAAGGCCTTCTCCTTCTCCGCAGCAGCTGCGGACAGTTGTTGGTTCTCCTCCCGAAGAGCCCGCGCTTGAGATATGTCCTTGGCGCGAGCTGCTTTCAACTTGTCGTTTTCACGACAAAGCAGCTCGACGCGCGGCTGCATCCGGGCCTGGAGAACCCGAAGCTCATTGGTTAGCCTACCCTCCTGGTAGCTAGCCATGGCTTCCCCCAACGCACCATGGGGAGCAGCGTGGCGAGCCAATTCCACGCACTCCACAGGGGTACGAAGGGTTGTTCCTCGGCAGATGTTCCATCGCGGAACATACACTTCATTGGAATCCGACACTGCAAAAGAAACAAAGCAGTTAGGAAAAGATGAAGAAAAAAATATAAAAGCGAAAAGAACCCTACACACCTGTAGGGTCGATCACAGGCCGATAGCCACCGAACCCATCGCCTGAACTTAAGGGAAATCCATCCAAAAGGTCGGGCAGATGAGAAGGTGGCAAAGATTGGCGAGAAGCCCTGCGCGTACCTGATGGGCCGGCCGTCGTTGCCGGTGGCGGAGGCATAGTAGTGGCCGCCGTGGTCGCCGTCGGGGTCGCCGCCGCAGAATCTGCAGCAATTGTAACCGCCGGCTCGGTGAAAGATGCTGTAAAAATCGCACTTACCACCGGCGGTGACGTCATCTCGGCCGGAACAGTCGGCTCAAAGGAGTGAGCAACTGATCCAGCGGAAGCAGGCGCAGGCGCCTGGGTCGTCGCCTCAGGTAGGCTGACCAAGCCTACCGTCATCGGCGGAGAGGTACTCCTCTGCGCTCCACCCTGGAATGCGTCAACATCCACGCCTGCACAAGAAGATAAGTGTCAAATAAGTTTATAAAGTGAAATCTACAAAGATAAGAAGGATGTTTGTACTTACGGGTTCTCTTGAGCTTGAACGTACGGACGGGCGGGGACGAATCCGATGGAGCCGGTCTCTTGACGCCGGCCACCGTCGTCGCCATTGGTACTCCAGAGGTAGCAGTTGTAGCCTCCGGAACAGTGGTCTTCTCGCCACCGGGGTTCCCCGCCACCTCTTCATTATCTGACTCGCTGTCAGATAAGACCACTGGATCGGCCGTGGAGGCCACCTTCTCCTTCCCTTTCCCACCGGCAACCCTCTTCTTCCGCACCAACGGAGGACCATCTGCGGATTCCTCAGAAGAAGACAGGATGTCAGGAATTCCAGCAACGGGTACAGCATTGAGAGGGGTAGGATAGAATAACGCCTTACCTGGCCGCCGGTGGCTCAGGATCTCGTGGCCCAGCGGATAGACCTCCACAAACCGATCCGCTGTTTGCTCCAGGATGGGCAACTCGTTCTCGTCTAGAGCACGAGTACCCACCCGCACGGGACCGTCAGCTTCCCGCGGGTACAGGAGCGAGTCCAAATTGTTCCCCTCTGAAAGAAAAGAAATAGTTAGAAGACAAACTTAAATCAGCAAAAAAGACAAGACATACCATAAGGAATAGAATTCAAACCGTATTCGAGAAGGATGGGGAACCGAGACGCCTCCTTCCATACCCGGCTCATCCCCAGCAGTACCATCCCGGACTCCGGAAACCGGTAAACCGGAGATTGGACAAGAGAAATCTTCGCGAACCATTCCGCCTCCTGATAGCTGGAAGCGTGAAGGCTCGGAAGCGCTTGCCCCTTCTTGAACTTCATGGCAACGGGGATGGCGCGGGCAGAAATGTAGAAGAACTCCCGCTTCCACGATCGGAGACTGCGCTCGGTCGCGCAAATCTTCAGACCCTTGATCCGGGTCGTCAGGGTGTACCACCCCTGGATGCACCTCCAAGTATAGAAGGTCATCAGGCGGTCCACATAGGGCTCAATGCCCAGAATTCGGCACACCCACTCGAAGTGCCGAACCTTGGCAATCGCCATCGGATGCACCTCGGTCAGGTGCACACCGTGCCTCTCCAGGACACAGTACACAAACTTTGTCAATGGGAACCTAAGGTTCCCATAAACAAAGAATGCATCATATACCCCGATCTTGCCACTGGGGGCATCGTACACAGTCTGATGAGGTTCAGGAAACTCAGGCTCAAGAGACTCAAGCATGAATTTCCTGACAACATACTGGTACAGATCGATAGGTAGAGCACACTGGCACTCGCCAGCAGTACTCCTATCGTCGACAACAGCTTCAGCATCATGAGAAGACATTGCAAAAGAAGAAACGATTTCGGAGGAATGCTCAATTAAAGAAGAGAGTATTCACCAGAAATCGCCTTAAGAGATGAAGAGAAGAGGTGAAGATGTGAATTACAAAGGACCCTCTCCCCCTTTATATACTAATCGCAATTAATGCGATGAATTTAATGCGGAGGAGAGAGAAATCAAAGGTGCAATGAAACTATGACACGTGGCAAAAAGCAGGCTGGCAACAGCTGTTGACAGGACGCGTACCATTAATTTCGCGGCCACGCGCCCGAAAAACAGCGCCCACGCGCCTGAAAAAGCGTCTGGAATGACCATGTACTGTCACGTCACCATAACTTCCTGCACGTCCTGACACAGTCAGAAGAAACCGTCGCACGACGTTTCAGATGTTTGGACTGTTCCTATCTTTCCACCAACTCTTCGAATTTCGAAATTCAAAATTCAAAAAAGATTCAAAAGTAAGCGGGAAAACACCCCTTACCTTGGCAAACAAATAACCGTCAGACGGATGCGGATACAGTGTTAAGGCAAAACCCTTCACATACCTAGCACCCGCAGGGAATTGAAGCCAAGAATACCTTGGCAACCAAGTAACCATAAGCCGGGTGCGGGTACAGTGTTAAGGCAAAACCCTTCACAAACCTAGCACCCGCAGGGAATTGAAGCCAAGAATACCTTGGAAGTAAAGCCAAGAATACCTTGGAAGTAAAGTAACCGTAAGACGAGCGCGGGTAGTGTTAAGGCAAAACCCTTCACATACCTAGCGCCCCGCAGAAAATTGAAACCAAGAAGGATCTTCTGGGCAATGCTTGCGGATAGAGGAGTAACATCCCCGCATAATGGGAACGTCGAGAATTATGTTGTTTGAAACTCCGTGATGGAATTGGTGGTCTTAGCATAATTGATCACTATGTTGAAAACCACCAAGACCCCATGGAGACTATATACAAGTAAGACTCAACGCTCCTGACTCGCGAGAAGGTTACATACCTACCCGCATCATACCCAAAGATCAAGCAAAAAAATCGGGAATTTTTGCAAGTGACATTAGGAAACCCGCGGGAAGAATCCCCACGGAGAACCTTAAAACTAAAAACCTTTTCAAAACCCTTTGCTTAAAGTCCAAAAGTTCACCTCACTTTATTGAACATTCATGAGAAGAACATTGGACTGGGGGGACTTGAAGAGGTAGGTCCCAGCAGAGCCCAGTTGGTCCCGCAAGACTCACCTTGAACAGGGACGTCTGCGCAAAGGTCATCTGCTCCCGCAGGACCCACCATGCTCAGAGAACCTTACGCGCAGTACGCAAGCTGTACACGCAGGGAAAGCCTCCCAATGGTGAAGTACCCCGCCTGTTCCCGCAGTTGCGGATACAAGCCATCAGGGAAGGCTACCCGCAGACAGCAGGGCTACACGCACAAGACAATAGATACTTCAGTAGTCACACGAAGGAATGAGCAAGACGGGAACAATCCCGCCAAAATGAGCCAGTCCGTATGATTCTGAAAGATCTGTACTATACCTACCAAGGTATGGATAGGACAGACAATCTGACCAGAACAGCCCATGAGCCAATCACAGGGTGACAGCTCACCGACAACAGTACGAGGAGGAGCACCCTCTAGTACTGTTTCACTATTAGCCGCTGCCTACTCACCAACCCTTACTGCGGGGCGTGCGCAGCCTACAGTTGGTGGAATAGTGTTACTGTTGGCCGTAACCTATTCACCAACCAGCATGGCCGGCGTATAATCCACAGTAGGTGGGACGTGCATAATCTACAGTTGGTGGAATAGTGCAGCCGACTTTGTTACTGTTGGCCGTAACCTATCCACCAACCAGTATGGCCTGTGCACAGTCCACTGTTGGTAGAACAGGAATACTATTCAGCTGGCTGTACCTTCTAGGAAACCTACCTTCGGCTATAAATACTCCAACATCTTGGAATGGTAAGATCATCTGCTACCCTGTTATCTAGCAATCTCTTAATATACACTTATATTCAGAGCAATCTAGTCTGATTCTCACGCCGGAGGGTGGTCACAAGGAGGAACCCCCCCCTTCTCAGTGACGAGCTTACGGTGTCTGTTTTGCAGGTCTCCTGAAGAACAACCTTCTCAGCTAGATCTCACCCGTGGGAAACATTACTTAACCCCCAGATTATCTATAATCTGTCCAGGGTTCACTTAGTGTTTCTTCAGTCAACAATCTCCCTCCACTAATCACAAACAAGAGCTTTAAACTTTGGTTCTTTTTTATATAGTATCAATAATTTTTTATCAAATAATTAAATGTCTGAAATGCTATTTATTCAGTTAAAAACTTGGCTGGAACTGAATATCTTCTTTTTGTTTCAGTACATATATAGTAGTTGCGCATTGAGGTGGTATCTAACAAGGTCGGTTGCAACAGTTGGAACTGCACAAATACATATGAGCTGTAGTAGCCTAGCAGTGTCAACAGAGAGAGTTGGTTGAAGGTTTTTCTGGTTGGCCGTCGACAGCTACGAAGGAGAAAAGAGGCTAATATGTACTGTAGTTTTGACGTGGAAATATAATTTAATTAGTTTTCATGCTATATATATATATATATATTAATTTTTGTTGAGATTTTATATTGATTTTGTTTTTGTGTTGTTGATAGATGAGCAGTAAAATACTTTTCTAAATAATTAATGTTTGTGAATATTAGAACAATAAATGTTTTAATGGGCAATGTTTTATTAAACAAGAAGAGGAACTAGCAAGAGGCTACACAACTCAAACTCCACATTAAACAACAATAAACAAACACCAAAACAATCAAACCATCACTAGCAACCGACCCAGCAATATCAAACTTGCACCATTCTTCCCTATATTCTTCTTTAATCTATACATAACCCATAATAATCTCAAAGTTTTAATTTCATCAAGTATTTTGTCTACGGGGCTGTTTATTTTATTAAACACCTTGTTCTTTCTCATCTTCTGGATGCACTAGCAAGCGATATAAAAAATGGCTTGGTCCAGTTTCTACTGATTATCGCTTCTATTTGTTAAACATGTAGTATTCCATGACGTCATTGATGCGAAAGCATAGAATCGTGGCAGTTTACACCAAACAACTATGAATTGTCATACCACATCCAAATAACAAGTGGAAATTAATTGATTAACCGTTTCCAAGAACTCCGAACAATTAGGATGCAACTTAGGGGACCTGCATGCTCCTTTTAGCCAAAGCCATAAGACTATGCG
>NW_027501126.1:0-66705 GCF_021521415.1 Bidens hawaiensis | reverse complement strand
CTTTTGTTTTTGCTAACACCTATATAAAAAACCATACTAATTGACTAAATAAATGCAATTGCATATTGATCTAAACTTATCCAAGTCAAATTTGACCAAATTTATACCATTTTGCATATTTTTAATATTCCGAGGAATATATTTTTTTAACATAAGCATGCCATTTGCTTTCTAAGATCTACCATAGTACAAAATTGATCCATCAAGCAAACTTTCCAAGTTTTTGTTGACTTTTAGAAACCTCACGCCGTTGAGCATTCACACGTTTTTGTTGTTCATAGCATCGGTATGAAGCTATAATTAGTGTCAGACACATTCTAAGTCGAAAGCATAAAGCACGATGAGTGTGTGTCACGTGCAAGTTCCAATGATGGCACCTGTTAAGCAATGGTATAATCAGATTAACACGACAGATACACAAAGTTACTTAGATTAAAGCGTCTATATGATCAAAACGACACTTTGCGTCAAAAATCATGTTAAAATGGAATGATCACGTATTTGTTTTTGCTTAAAAGTGTTACTCATTAAGTAGCCAAACGGAAAAAAAGCAACAAAATTGAAATTATAAATTTATATTAGTACGTTTTCATTTTATCTTAAGACATAAAGTTGTGACAGAATGTTTTTTAAGAGATTAGTTATTAGTTGATGAAACGGATAAAAAACCAACATTGTAAACAAACATTGCCATTAACTATCCATCACCGTTGGATAATTGAATCAGTAAAAAATTGAATCGTTACTATAATTTGAATTGACATTGCATTGTTAGATAATGATCAAAATTAGGGTTAGTATTGAAAGACCGCCGGCTGCATATAATCATAATAGAATTAGGGTTGAGGATTATATAAAATTGAATCTTAGTACGTGAATCGGATTACAAAGATTGATCAAGTGAATCTATGAATCCGATTACAAATATGTAAATTGATTGTTTAAATCGAATTATTTCTAAATTGAATACGTGAATCGGATTACAAAGCTTTGATACATACTGTTAAAGTTGAAGATTGATGGATTTCAATGCAATAGGCAGATGGTGATTGTTTCATTGTTAGGGTTAGAGAAGATGTGAATATGATGATAAAAATGAATTCGAACATGATAAAATAATTAAAAAATTTGAATTAGTAAAATAATTAAAAAAGTGAGGAAATGCCACATGCCAATTTGTAGACATTTAGTGAAGAGGAGAGAAGTTGCTGAAAAATCCACTCTTTTATATATATATACACACACTAGCTTTTAGCCCGCGTATTACGCGGGTTGTTTTTACGTTTGTTCTATTATTACGAATATACAATTTTTTGGATTTAATTTAATTTATTGTAAGGAATCTGCTTTATTCATCAATGCTTTGGACCGACGAGCTACAATTAAAGTTAAGCTAGAGTTATGCTTTGGACTGAGATAAGCTGAGTTTAGAGTTGGGGTGCAGTTTAAGTGTACTGGTAGGCTTTTAGTAGGTTTGTATGGGTTGTAGGCTTTTAACATGCATAATGTTTGTTGTTTTTGTTGGTCGGATGTCGAGTCAGTGGATAATATATTAACCAGGTGTCACATGGCATTGGTAGTTGACAAGTTTTGAGTAAGTCGTGTGTTACGGGGTTTATTTAGGTTTTTGTTTTTAATCATTCTGCTATTATATTTTTTGTAGTGACTTGTTTTATTTTTTTTTTAACAGAGTTGCGTTTTGATTTAATACAATTAGTTTGTAGCGTTCATTATATTTTAATGCTTAAGCTATTTCAATTGTGATGCGTAGTTTTTTTAGATTTTTAACAAACAAATATAAACGAACATGAACACATCCATTTTCAAATGAACAAACATGAACACAAATAGTGGAGGAACCAGGTCTTTAAACAATGATGCAATCTGCAAGATGTGATACTTGATGAGAAACTGTAATTAACAACGCCTAAAGTAAGATGTTTCACTTCATTGACATATATTATCCAAGCATAACTGGTTTGCACACAAGATGCACAGAAATTTCATTTAAATCGACAAAAAACCAAATTTTAGAAATTAATTGTGTATGATTTGTAAATTTATTTGGGTCAACATGCCCAAATCTCAAGTAGAACTAAACAACCGGGTAATTTACACATGAGTACTTGTATTGGCCCGTAAAGCCTAACCTTTAAATGGTTATAGTTCAACTATCTAGAGGTCTTCATGAAAATACACACAAAATGGTTTAGCACTCTGAAAGTAGTCTTGAACTCTTGACTGCAACATGCCATAAAACCCTTTTGACTTTGCAAAAGATGTTGACCAGATGGTAAAATTTGACCAAGAAACTCTTTTCACCTGCACAGAGGTTACATGGTGCATGAACCAATCTACTCGAACTCGAAAATTTGATACGAACCCGAACTCGAACACAACCCAAACCCAAAATTCACGCCAGGCACACAAACTCGAACACGACATGCATAATTGTACGTTGACTCGAAAAACGGCCCGTTTGACCTGAATTTTTATATTTATTTTTTAATATTTTCTCATATTATTCATACTTCAAACTTACAGTTTTGAAACAAAAAATATAAATTATATAAAGCATATTACATTTTAATTGAAAAATATTACGCGAATTTCCTTTTTAGTTTTAAATTTTGGCATAAGATAGTCAACTAATTTAATTAGTTGCATGAAACACATTTTTTTAAAAAGTATAATAAAAATTTAATGGGTAAAACGGGTCAACCTGCAAACTACTTGGTAGCCATGGACACTACCTGTTTAGCTAAGCATGTTAACAGGTTCAACCCAAAGCTGTTTATACAAAACCCAAACTTGCAAATTTTGTGTTATTTCATATCATGTTAGATATTCACACTCCTATCTAATTACATTATAAATTATGTTAGTTTTGAGAATGACATATTTTGTTACAAATGATTTATAACTGAGAAACATGAGTTCTTAGCTTCTAATTGATCGTTCCATTATCATGTCCTTTGGGTTCCATTAGAATATTACTTAATGAATCAAGAAGATGGAACCAATTAAGTTCACCCGGTTGTATTGTTTACCGAGAACCTGTCAGTGAGCCATCTAGACCGGTTGACAACCTGCTATGAAAGTTGATCATAGTAGTGATTTTCTAATCTTATTTTTAAAACTATATTAGCATGAAAAGAGAATTCAGAACTCACGAGTTGGTTCCAAATTGATCAAGAGCACCATTAGATGGGATTGTCCGGCCAGAATATTGTGGAAATGCTGCTTCACAAACACAAAGAACCAAAGAAAATAAAAGGTTCAATAACAAAATATAAAATGTTCAAACAGGAAGCCTTGCAAAATTGAAAGATTCTTTAGATTTCCAAGTTATCATGTGGGTAACCTCCACTAAGTAAGTTACTATTAACATACCTACAACATATAGAATATAGAAACAAAACCTCAGTTACTTCAAGGTACAAAGATCAATTATATAAGATAAGCACCACTAACTTTACCACCTTCACATTCAATATTCCGCATACTCTTTGAACTGTCAGTACCAACTTCCGTATCCCACAAACCAACCCTCTCAGGTTTTGTCCATCCCAAACCTGACGAGCTAGGCCTCGAACCACTCCCGGAACCAGCACCACCTACCACCCCACCTGACACGTTACTATTCTCAAATTCTCTCCGCAAGGAAGGCAAGTTCGAGGGGGGCGGAACAGATAGCTTCGGTGCCGTCTTCTGCAACGGACGGTTTCGGAATAAAACAACCATCCCACCGGCCACGTGAACACCTCCATCGGGTCGGGGTAGGGCGGCGGGTGCGTATGTATGATGAGAAGGTTGCCCATATAACTTATCCAAATTGACGGATACAAATTTGGATCCGGAAGCCCCATGGTTGTTGTTAGCCATAATCCGTAACAACGCATCTAAACACTAACCCTAGGTTTATATCAGCTTCACGGCAATGAAAATAAATAAGACTGTAATTGATAAATAGGGAGATGCTACTGCTGATGCAGCTGTACGCTTCAACACCGAACTTAAGTCATCAATATTAGCAAGAACAATGGCAACATTGTTTGCTTGATAAGCCTTTGCAGAAGTGGCAATAGACTCCCCAAGAGCCCGGTAAGACGAAGTGGACAAACCGGTTGTGCTTTTCCCAAGCCCAAATGAATCGACCCGTAAAATTCAACGACCCATTTGTAATTAATTTCAATAACTTAAATTATATAACACAAAACCCAAAATTCATACCAAATCACATACAAAAATCAGATTCGGCAAAAGCAGAAACTGACATGACGATTTTATCACACTTTTTTTTGTGAAGGATTAGGGCTTGAGTTAACCTAATTCACCAAATCGCGTTCATTCAAATCCTAACAGCTAGGTAACATACAATTGCGCAAGTAATCTTAGATTTCACGTTCCAATTCAATGAACAAATAGCAATTGAGACTACAATTTTAAGCAAGATTAGGGTTACCTGATAAAATCGAGTGCGTTAAAGAATCGAATGCAACCCACCTCATAATTTCAGTTAATTGGAAACCCATATGCAGATATGCTAAAGCCGATCGATTAATGCCCACATGCAAGAAAAGACTTTCTGTGGAATCAAAGAACGCCTTCATCTAAGCCTCATAATTGAGACCTGAAAAGAACGACTATTAAGGAAGAATGGATATAGAGAGCGACAGAGGACAACAGGAAGGGTTTATGAAGTGATTAGGGTGAGGGAACATGAGTAGAGAGTTGATCTAAGACGTAGTTAGGGTTTTGGGAGAGGATTGAATAGATACCGTGAAGATATAACCCATTTAAAAAAATGGGTCGCGCCTAACTTGATTTGAGACCAAACGGGTTAAATCAATGAGAAGCCACCATTTTGAAATGGAGCAATCTGGTGACACGAGAGGGGGTGGGGAGCGACGTGAGAGATCCAATCGTAGGCAATTATATAGATTGAAAGATATATATAGGCTAAGTATAAAATAAAAACCCACTTGAGTTGTAAAAACTCTAGAAACCTATTCTCAACCTCATATTTTTAATTAAAGTTTAAATCTTGTGGTCTACAATTAAAGTGAATAAAAAATGTAAATATAAATATAACTTTTTCTTTTTCCTGAACACATATATAAAAAATAGTAAAAAAATGTTAAAAAATAGCAAAACATTTTTTTTTATGTTTCGATGTTTTGTATTAAATGTTACAACATATATTACATGTAACAAAAAAAAAACGATGTTACATAGGGTTTTCGCGGGTTTTCACAACTCAAGTGGGTTTTCATTTTAACCTTACCATATATATATATATATATATATATATATATATATATATATATATATATATATATATATATATATATATATATATATATATATATATATATATATATATATATATATATATAAGTAGATAGATTAGGGTAGCGTTTGGTATGCAACAATGACAGAGGGAATGGAATGATTCATTACGTGAGAATAAAAAATGTGATGTTTGGTTGCTCAATGGAATGGAATCATTCGTTACACATGGAATCCAATTCCATCAAAACCATTCCTTCCTACCCCTCCTTTTTTCCATTCCATTCCCCCTTCACCCTACTTTCTCAACAACACCACCACTTAACAACAACGACCACCACCACCACCACTACCATTGCCGCCACCACCATTTTACCACCAACGCTACCACCGTCGTCGCCGCCACCACCGCCACCTTACAACCAGCATTACCACCGCCACCGTCGTCACCATCAATGTTGCGGTAACCATCCAACCATTGTCATCGTCTCCGTTTGGTCATCACCGCCTCCACCATTGTCGCTGCCTGACCACCACCACCTGACCGCCACCACCGTTGCCTCTACCCTACCATCGTCATCACTACCAATGCTACTACCGCTTGACCACCACCCCCCACCACTGCCACCGTCGCCATCGCGACCACCATTTTCGTCACCGGAGTTACTACCACCACCGTCGCCAATGTAGTTTTTTTTTTATTTTGGTAAAAAAAATTAATTTGAGATAGGAGTGTTTTTATTATTTCTATTTCATTCCTATAATTTGTTTGGATACCAAACAACAAAAAAATAATTCATTTCATTCATATAGGTTAATCAAACAAGACAAAGGAATGTAATGATCTATTTCATTCCCTTGGCCATTCCATTTCTTCTCTCATTCCATTCTCCCTTTATTCCATTACCTCCAACCAAACATACCCTAGGTTTTGGTTTTTATTCCTAGGTTAGGATTTTTACGATATTAACAAAAAAAAGTCGCAAATTCTTTGTTAGAGCATTCTCATCCAACCCCTCATTTTATGTGAGGGGTGTTTGTATAATTTAGAGAGTGATTCAGGGTGTTGTGAGTAAAGAGTTTTTATATTTTAGAAAAAGTAGTGATTTTTCTGTATATTTGAAAAGTTACTGTTCATCCCCTATAATTTTTTAATATATTTTGAGAGTGGTTGTGAGTGAAGGAAAGAGAAAATGTAATGATAAAAGGTATAAAAAGTATTATTTAATTGAAATTGAGAGAGAAAATGTAGTGAGTTTTAGTGTAATTTTTGATTTAGAGATAGGGGGATAGGATGAGTAATACTCTTAGACAACTTATTTGTTTCTTAATTGACAAAAAAAAAAGTTTGAAAGTTTGAAAGTTTGATCAAATATTAGTAACTTCAAGTTACAATTATATATACCAATAGAAATAGGTGTGTAGAAATGTCTAAGCAGTTTTGTAATGTAAAAAAAAGAAACCACAATATCTAAAATAATTATATAAAGGCAATTGAAAATAAATAATTTCAAATTTTGTGATTGGCTGATAATAATCTTAATTTTAAAAATTACTACTAACGGTCGGACCTTTCAACTATTTTTGTCTCAATGAACATCCGTTAAAAAACATTTAACGTCGTTAAGTTTTTTATCTAAGTTTCAATATGATGTTTTAGGGTTTTTGATTGGAAAAAGATACGAGTCGACTGAAGTGAAACTTACCTCGAAACGGTGATCTAAACGACGAAACATGTTTCAGTTTAGGTGTTTGAGTTTCCAATTAACAAAAAGCAAGTCATTTATATAATCGTTTCGAGATAAGTTTTATATTAGTCGACTTGTATATTTATTCCGATCAAAAGTCTATAATATTGGGTTGAAACTCAGGAAAAAAAACTTAACAACGTTAAGCGTTTTTTAACGAAGATTCATTGAGAAAAAATAGTTGAAAGGTTTGTGTTTCCAATATTTTATATATTTGAATATAGCAAACTGTTATTTTTTTAGTTGTTATATATTGAATAACGTTCCAACCTGATAATCTGGTTGATGCATGTAACACGTGTATGAGATTAATTTTATCTTAAAAACAGTTTATTTTGAAATTTATTCATTATCAACAAAAACTGCCCACATGCTGTTTATTATTATCAAATAAAAGCAACTTTTGAGTGCATAACCTTTTGTAGGCCTAATCGCGGCACGTCACTAGCTATTAAACATTATAGCAATTTTAATTAATATTTTCTATAAACCAGACAATGCCATATAACATGGATTCGTAAGGTCATGCATTATACTCGACTATTTATGAAGACGACTTCACTAATGGTTAATGTCGGGTGGTGTTCCATGAACCATACTCAATAATCGTACGATTTAATTGAGCCCATAAAATAAGTTTCTTATGGATGCCACATAAAAATAAGAACATTCATAATAGCTTCTCTAAGTGAGGGTGTCCTCGATTTGTTAGAGTGTGATTGTGTATGGATAAGAGAGAAAATGTTACTGATTATGAGTAAATTTGAAGAAACAATATTTCACCATCTATAATTTTTTTGATATTTGTTGTGTTAGGATTTGTGAAGGCTTTGAACTAGTTTTGGGCTTGACCCGTTATTGTTCCCTAGTTCATATCTTATAAATAACGAGTTAAGTGTCATTTTAGTACCTGTGGTTTGACCAACTATGCACATTTAGTACCTATAATTTATTTTATGCAAATGACTACCTTAGTTTCAAAAAACTTGCATTTTTAGTACTTTTTTTTAACTCCGTCTATTTTATTAGTTAAGTCAGGGTACTTTGTTAATTTTCTTAATTTTTTCTTTTCTTTTAAATGTCTTCCCCCCTTTTTATGCCTTCCCCCACCGGAAGTCCACTGCCGGAAACTACTTCAGCTCGTCAGCGAACGCACTAGGTTTGCCGGAAATGTCCGTGAACTCCATCGTCGTCGTCGTTTCGTACTGAACCATCACAAGCCTAATTCGTCGATGCTCGTTCTTCTCCACCATTGCCATTGCCACCAATTGAACCAAATTGTTGTCGCCGCTGCTGCTACTGCCGGAGATATAGCAGCAGCCATCGGTCTTCCGGCAGTGGACTTCCGGTGGGGGGGAATGCATAAAAAGGGGGGAAGGCATTTAAAAGAAAAGAAAAAATTTAAGAAAATTACAAAATTACCAAAGTACCACTGACTTAACTGATAAAATAGATAGAGTTAAAAAGAAGTACTAAAAATGCAATTTTTTTGAAACCGGGGTAGTCATTTGCATAAAACAAACTATAGGTACTAAAGTTGCATAGTTGGTCAAACCACAGGTACTAAAATGACACTTAACTCTATAAATAACCATGCTATGTAATTGTAATCTTTGCACCATTATAATGAGATAACCTAGTTGCAGCCTTTGGATGTAGGTCCCCCGTTGGAACCGAACCACGTAAAATTCTTGTGTCGTTTATCGTTTATTTTCTATTTGATGCGTGTATAATCGTGTGTGCTTGTTTGTGTGTTGTTCCGCTGCGCCGCTTTGTTCCTAACAAGTGGTATCAGAGCTTTGGTTCGTTGAACACACGGTACATGGAAAACGATTCGCAGTTTGGTTTATTTTTGGTTCGTGTTCATTGGTGATCGGCAGTTCAAGATTGGCGGCTGAGTTAGGGTTACGATTTGGATCTGAGGTAGACGATCAGAATTGTTGCACCTTATTTGCAACTTGCAAGTTATCGGCGGTCTTGCTGATTGGAAGCTTGTGACGCCGGAAATTCGTAGGCCAATGTCGAGCAAAAAGTTTGTGTGGCCGAGGTGTATTTCGAATTCACAAATCATAGTTGCATTGTAAAAAGGTAGCGGTCGTCAGAGTTCGGATCTGATCTCGATTAGGATTGGTGGTTGGTGTTGGCAAAAGTTGCCGACATATATTGCGGAGACCCTTGGAGTTGCCGGAATATCGATACAGGTTGTGAGGTGGCCGGAAAGGTATCGCTAGTGTTGCCGGAAGCTTGGTGCCGCCAGGAATCTGGTTCTAGTAATCGACGGTTTGTGACCGGAAGTCACCGCATAGTACCGATGAAAAGCAAAAAACAAAAAAAAAGGGTCATGTATGGTTTATGTTTGGGGTGCGTGCAGGAAGAATAAAGTTCTTTTGGTTGGTGCTGTTGTTTCTCACACGTAAGGCTATGAAAGGATTTTTTATTAAAAAAAAATCCTTATTTCTTTTTGTGTTTGATTTTTTAGCAATAACAAAAGAAAAATAAGTTCTTTTAAGCATCCAGGAGGTGATCGATCAAGATGGTAATTTCAAGTTTGAGTTTTTGGCGTTATTATCAATCATGATTATTTTAACCGGGGTTTGTTTTATGTGTTTGAGTTTAGACTATTAATTATCAACCGTGTTTTGGGGAACTGTGTTTTGTGTAGAACAATTGTTTCGGGCTCAGATTTGTTTGCAAGAGATTAGTCTAAGGTAACTGTTTACAGTTTATTTAAAGTTAGTTGATTTATTGGTTATTGCAAGAGCAAATCGGTTTTAACCGTCAAGTTCAGGCTCATGCCATTGTTGTGTCTGTTCACTGTTTTCGATTTTGTTCTTGTTTGTTATTGTTATAACTGAAGACGAGATGGTTATGATCGGAATGTTTAACGGTTTAGCTTTTGGTTGATTGGTTTGTCATGGGAACTTGGATGTGGTACTGGTGATGGATAAACCTGGAGAAAATAGAACCAGTGGGTGTGCTGGTGACGATATAAGTGAAAAAAAAAGGTTAGTGGCAAGTCATGTGATCTATTGCTCGTTTGGATGGACTTTCGGTTAGGGTTTGCGTTAACTGATCGTGTGTACGGTCATAGAATCCTTGGTATTGCTTGCTTTCCGTCGAAAGCTCGACTGCTGTTATAACCATTTGCCTGTTAGCTGGTCTGGAACTGTGAAGTTATTCTTGTTCAGTGGTGATCAGTGGTTTTGACATTTGAGGAGATCTTTTGTACTATTACTGGGTGAAGGTTTTTCACCAGGGAAGTACGTGCGGATATCAGACTCATAAGTGTTGTTTTGGCATTGGTTGGGATAACAGAGACAGTGGGAGCTGGGCATAGTTTGACTTGGTGAGGCTGCATGAAGGTGTGGGACATTCTTTAGACTCGATGTCCATAAATGGTAAATTCTGCTTTTGAGAATGTATCGGTGGTGATGCATTGGGGCTCAGTGGAAGGCAGTGAAGGCTCTTGGGTTCGAGATTCTGTTTTGCTTCATTTTCTTATTACCTACTTCAATGAAGTGTCGGTGAATCTATTATTGAAGACTTTTTCTGAAGTTGTAAAAGTCTTGGCTCGCTACATCGGATAGTGCTAAGTGGGTTCATATTGCAAGCATGAATCCTGGAGCCACAAGGATGTCAGCTTGAGCGTATTCAGAAGTTTAAACTTTGATGGGGGATTTGGTAACAGTGGGAGCACAGGGATGTTCAGGTACAGTTACAAAGTGGCGTTGGGGTTTTGAGACCGGAATTCCGAATGGAAATTTTCTCCTTGGTGCTTGCTCTATTAGGAGAGTTTCTTTCTTCTAGAAGTCTCTAGAGCCGGTTGTGCGAGTAAGTAGGTGCCGGTTGAGATTGAAGATAAGTCATTGGAGGTTTTTGCCATGACTGGGTCTGTGATGACCGTATTGGAGCTGGGGCGCTTCAATGGGCCTTTCGGGTAATTGATGCAAAGGCCGGTCGATGCAACTAGGTGGATTGAATTGTTGAAATATTAGCTTGTTCATAGGGAACTTGAGGCTTGAAGAACTTCTGTCGTTGAAGTTTTAGCTTGTTTGTGGAACTGGCAACTTAGTGGATTTCTATTATTAAAGATTACTGAAATTACTGAGTACAAGGTTTTGTTTGGATGGCTGTTGCGGTTCGTGCAATGCCTTCAAATGGGAGATTGTTAGGATTTGTGAAGGCTTTGAGCTAGTTTTGGGCTTGGGCTCAAATTGGTGACAAGGATAACAAGACTTGGCCCGTTATTGTTTCTTGTTAATTAAGTCTTTAACCCTAGTTCATGTCTTATAAATAACCCTGCTATGTAATTGTAATCTTTGCACCATTATAATGAGATAACCTAGTTGCAGCCCATGGATGTAGGTCCCCCGTTGGGACCGAACAACGTAAAATTCTTGTGTCATTTATCGTGTATTTTCTATTTAATGCGTGTATAATCGTGTGTGCTTGTTTGTGTGTTGTTCCGCTGCGCCGCTTTATTCCTAACATGTTGAATGTGGTTGTGGGTGAAGAAGAGAGAAAAAGTAGTGATAAAGGTATAAAAAAATATTATTTAATTGAAAATGCGAAAGAAAATGTAATGGTTTTTAATGTAATTATAGAGATGAATATAGATGATCTGATAGGAATATACCCTAATTACTTTCTTTCTAAGTTTCCTATCAAATAAGAAGTGAGCAAGGTTTTAAATATATCAATAGCGTCATCATCTTCGATCGCTAAGATCTCGATTCCATCAAGTAAGATCTATAATTTGATGTTTAATCTATATCTATGATTGACTTACACATTAATTTGAAAAATATAATCAATATATATACAATATTAGAACATTAGCTTTTAGCCCCCGTATTACGGGGTTCTTTTACATTTGTCATTTTGTATTAACTGGCTTACTAATAAACTTAGCATACATTATATTTAATTAAACGGATGATTAGGAACACCATGTTGCGTTTGTTCATGAACGTTCGTTTATTTATGTTCATTTACATGTCAATAGAATAATTAAATAGTATTTGTATTTTACAAAGGAAAAAGGAAGCCATCTTTGAGCTGTGAAAATTTATTGTTATTTCATATTGACACATTACCAGGTTAATTTGACCTGATAATAAAAGCCAGTTTTTTTACCCCGTCAAAGAAAAAAAAAAAAAAGCACACGTTACATGGTTAATATTATATTCATATGAAAACTTTTCATACCATTGAAATTCAACCCACCGCCAAAAACAATACGATGCATATTACGATATTAAAGCTTTCATGTGAAACAAATAAATAAATAAAGATGCCATCATGCTTCAACTTTTTATCACACATTAAAATTTCATACTTTAAAAGAAACACACAACAAGAGAGCAACGTAAAAAAACAAAATCAAACCATAATAGCAATTGTCAGTTTACATTGGAAGTCAAATTCAAATTCATTTGTCAATTTATTTGTAGAACTTTAAAAAAATACATAATATTCAAAGACTTAGGTTATTCATACACCAAAAAGATTATTCACACACCAGGAGGGTCTGTACGAGTCGTATAGGGCCTATACGACTCGTATAGGTGTAGTGTCAAGTCATTTTCGGTCAAGAGTGTCAGTTTTCATTTATTTGCATCGTATAGCCCCTATACGAGCCGTATAGGGCTATACGACTCGTATAGAGTCTGTTTGACTCATATAGTATTTATTTTTTTTAAGATTTTTTTAAAATTACAAAATATTAAAAATAACATCCGAGTTGTTTACAAAATAGAAACACGTAATTTAAAAGTAAATATTTTGCTATATATATAAAAACATACAAACAACTTGAGCGTTTTTGGGTAACGACCTTTTATATGTGGTCATGTAATCCATTTTGGTTGACACCCATTTGAGTTATCTAAGCTTTTGAAATATAATTGCCATATAAATAATTACGTTTGAAGCAAGAAAAACTGTACCTGGCCTGTACGGTATACAATCTATACGGCTCGTATAGACCATAAAATAATTATAAATATCTGGCCAAAATACAGCTGACATGCTGTCTATATGAGTCGTATAGACCCTATAAGTCTCGTATAGGTCTATACGGCTCGTATAGGGTCTATACGAACAAGAATATCTATACGACTCGTATAGGGTCTATACGGCTCGTATATACTGCAAAAAGCTGCCACACTGTCACCTCCGTACGCATGCTAATAAGTTAGGCCTATACGACTCATATAGGCCCTATACGAGCCATATAGCCTTATTCACACACCATGGGAATGGTGTTTGTATATAACAACCCTATTCAAATCTTTCTTGAGTGACTATCAGGTTCATGACTAATGCAACCACGAACCCTGCAGCAAAACTCACGGTCACGTGGTGTAAGACCTCGAATCTCGGGAATCCTACAGTTGGTAATCATATCCAAAATTCAAAAAAATTTAAAACCAAACAAGTTCATCTTATTTAAAACCATTTCAGAGTAATTAAACAGCGGAATAATAAGTATTAAAATTCCCAAAAACCGGGAATTGGTACCCAAAATCAAATGTATAAAATAAATAAATAAATTGTTTGTTTTATTTGAATTTCTCGACCAGAAATGCCTTCAACCGTCCGAGTAATCTCTAGCACGTCCAAGCGATAATCCCTAGCCTTAACCTGAAAATCAATCTAACATACACACAAAGTCAGCTTGAGCTGAGTGAGTTCAAGTTTTATCAGTAACATCCATAAATCAGATTTATTTAATAAATATAAAAAGATTTGGAGAAAATCATAAGTAATTAGATAAATACTTTTCTCTTGGTCAAACACGCAACACGGGCCTCCCCACCCGGGTCTTCCCCAAGTAATATATTTGACCCGCCCGCGGTTTAACAAAAACCAAAAAAATCATGCAACACGAGCCTCCTCACCCCCCGATTCGGCCCCAAGTAATATATTTGACTCGGTCACAGTTTAATAAAACAAAAATCACGCAACATGAGCCTCCTCACCCTGGGTCTTCCCCAAGTAATATAATTGACTCGGTCCCGGTTTAACAAACCTAAACACGTGATGCGGGCCTCCTCATCCCGGGTCTTCCTCGAGTAATATATTTGACCCGACCACGGTTTAGCAGAACGGTGGGCCTCCTCACCCCGGGTCTTCCCCAAGTAATATATTTGACCCGCCGGGACATAAACATGCAACACGGGCCTCCTCACCCCGGGTCTTCCCCAAGTAATATATTTGACCCGGTCACAGTTTACCAACACATACACATTCACATACACACTTACAAACATCTAATTCAAATATTCAACCAAACAATATTATCACATTCAATCCATAAATAATGGATAATCTAGGAATTAATACTAGGCCTAATAGCAACCTCGAGCCTAGACCACAAGTAATATGTATAACCATAAGGAATATACAACCACAACGAGTCTAAAATATCCTAAGGCATAGAATATTATTCACACATAGTTTCATAAATCCACAAGTACGAATAAGGCCATGTAATACCATCCAAATAGTTTACGAGTAAAATCGGGTAAAATTGTAATAGGGTGTGTATGCTAGCCCAAAACGTAAAAAGGTAAAAAGGGGCATCATGAACTCACCTGACACGAGGCACAAAATCACCACGAGCTAGAGAACCGCTAAGTATTCCCACAACTCACACGACTGTCGGATTATACACAATAGTTACTAACGATACCGAATGAACTCGTTTATCCTACGAGGTTTTCTAACATGGTTTGATACCGAATACACAATAGTCGCTCAAAATCCTAAAACCACACACAAACGGCAAGTGTACCGATCGCAAGTAGTATAGACCTAGGAAGTCCGAGTATCGAACACGTGAACTCGTAAGAACGCTAATGATCACTAACCCTAGACAAGACCTACCTTAGAATAATATTTAATTGATTTTTGATTTTTAATTACTTAACTGAACTAACCTAACTGACTGACAAAACTTACCAAACATAGAAAACTTAACGGGGGAACTAACTGTGTTAACTTAGGATGGAGAAAAACGTCTACCTAGGTCTGAATCAAATTGTAGGCCTAACAAGCTAATGGATTGAATGATATCAAGACACCGGTCCCTAAAGATGACACGACTAAGGATCGCTCGGGCTTACTGGATTACCTCTCGGTCTCACTCAATAAGCCTAAACTACTCAAAATCGGCTAAAACGACCAAACCGGGAAACAATTGCTAACGTGTTCTAATGATGGATCACCTCTCGGTCTCACCAACACTCGACCCTAATGGCAATGAATATTACACAACCAAGGATAGAGGAACAATTCAACTTAAACTAAAATTGATCAACTAGTCGCTCAAAACACCTAAACCAGAAAAGAAACAAACTCGCTCTCGCGCAATTCTTATTCTAGCATGCAAAGGCAATGAGACAACCCTAACTTCTTATCACCTCTCGGTCTCAAAGAAGGTGCCTAACCGCTGTACTTAATCCAATAAATCATGCAACAAAACCCTACGGTTGTACCTACCGCAAACAAACCCTAAACACGAAGTCTTGAATTAAACAATGCACCGATCAATCAACACAAAACTAATTAACCGACACACGGGGTTTATGCAATGAATCACCAAAATTTCCACCCCTTAAACACAACCTATTTCATGTTTAAATCAAACTTTACATTAACAAATCTAGTCTATCAATCAAACAATCCAACAAGCTCATCAAACATTAACAATTATCATCATTCCTAGGTAGAACTAACAAGTTTAGCCAAGCATCATAATTGGACAGCAGCTAACACTCAATAAAATCATCATAAAACTTATACCAATCATCTTAACAATTGTCCAACAATCAATTCTAATCATAAACAATTCAATCTCTCAAGTAATTGCAAAACAATTTAACAATTAAGCAATAAACTAAAAGTGTATGAACAATGAAAAAGAAAGGATATGGAGTGAATATGGGCTGCTCCCGGCTGATGTAAACTGATGACAAACGTCCCCGAGGCTTGTGCTTGTGTTCTTCTTCCTTCCCTAGCCGCCAAACCTTCAAACCCTAGCCGCTACAAAACTTTTTCTCCTTCCCCTTGCTGTCCACTGCTGCGATCGGAACCTAGGGCTGGTCTAGGGTTTTTTTTTCTTTTTTATGTTATATTATAATAGGATCTTGGGCTTTTCCAATATGTAACCGGGCTGGGCCTTAAGCTTTGTCTTGAAATTGTATGCGTAAAAGACCCGTAAGCTCTCCGAAAAGCTCGGTTTTTCTTCCTTTCCACCCTTTGCCTACAAGATAAATAAAAATATGTAAAACCTATCTAAAACAAGTTAATATACATAAAATGTAATACAATACTTAGATAAAAAGTGTGGAAAATACGTGTGTTTTACAACAAATCAAATATCCCCACACTTAAGACTTTTTCGTCCCAGAAAAAGAATACTACACAGGATCATATCCGAGTTTTAACCGACCACTCTTGGTTTTTTTATTTATTATTATTTTTATTATTAATATATTTTTTTTCTTTTTAAAGTATTAGAACCAGTGACACGTTACCCAAATATTTCTTCCAACTTTCACCTAATAAGCTAGATCAGGTCGATTGCCGATATTGCTGTCCACTTTAAACCCATGCCCTAATACTTACCGAGGCAAATAAGGAGTGACAATTCTATTAATTTGTATGACTAAGTGGAACCCACACCTAAAGGCCCTGCTGCCACTTCACCAATTCCATTATGGTTTTACCGGGCCGAGCCAGACTTAAACCTTTTGCCACATGATTAAAACATTTCGACTCATATACAAACTAAAAACTCTAGCTCTCTTTCAAGTGCACGCAATTACAAATGCATCTCTTTTATTTTTATTTTATTTTATTTATTTCTAATTTTTTTTGATACTCATAGTACATGGCTTTGCATGAATATAAACAAATACAAAAGATAAAACATCTAATATATACAGACGATCATGTGACTCGAGGCTTAAGTATGACCCGGCTTTTCATTCCAGTCCTGTCACGAGCTTAGTTAAACAAACAAAATCCCTAAGATGTTTCCCACTAAAGTCAGGCCATTTAAGAGGTTCAATTAGGTCAACAACCAAACCGCCCTTTCTTTCTCAAAGGCTGAGCCTACCGACACATCGATTACTGAGTCTAAACCGTTCGGTTACCATACATTACGTGTGGATCTAATGGGCACTGTTCTTATTTATTATATATATATTTTTGAAACCACCAAGAATTTATAAAATAACCATTACTCGGTAATAATATCATCTCCTGTTTAACGTAGAGAAAACAAATTTCAAGGGACTATTTTTCAAAATTTTTCAATTTTTTTTTTCAAAAATTTTCCTACAACTAAGTAAAATAAACCCCATCCCCACACTTAGAACGAAATCGCCCTCGATGAGTACAAGGAAAAGAAATAAAATAAAATAAAAATAAAAATAAAGTATACACGACTAAAACAAAGAACGGGTTACTCCCCTGGTTTGTGTGCAGAATCCTCCATAGCTGAGTAGTATTCAAACGACCGTATAACATTTCATTCGCGATCGCAACCTCGGGAGAACCTATTCCAAAACGCCACCATAGCTACCATGCGCATAATATAACCTGCAAAAACTCAAAATCGCTCGCATGTAGCGGCGTACAATACGGAAAACAAAAACATAAAGAAATAAACATATTTTTGTGTTTTTGGTTTTTATAATTTTTTTTTCAATAATGGAACACCCCTTAAATCGACCGACTCGAATGGAGATTGAGTACGAGAGGTTTCATCTTGGAACATCCTGAAATAGACAAAACAAATAAAACAGATAGCACAGAGATATAACAAAAAATACAAACTCTACAACTCGGGCAGTCTCCCGAGTGGTGCCTCCATCACGTCCACATCTCGGAGAGCAAGTTAAGGTAGAATACTTCGACCGTCTGATTAGTTACCGGCTTGCCAATGTAGTGCTTCAGTCTATGACCGTTCACCTTAAACTTCCCGCCTTTATCTTCTATCTCAATCGTGCCATACGGGAAAACCTCAGTGACCGTGAACGGTCCCGACCATCAGGATCTCAACTTTCCCGAGAATAACCTCAACCAAGAATTATACAATAAGACCAAATCCCCACACTTGAACTGCTTGTTACCCTTCAACTTCCTATCGTGCAGTTCCTTCGTCCACTCCTTATACCTGAATGACTGCGCGTAAGCGTGATCTCTCAGCTCCTCTAACTCGTGCAACTAGTGGAAACAAGTGCTCTCTGCGGCAGACATATCAAAGTTGACCCTCTGTAGGGCCCAAGAAGCACGGTGCTCTAACTCAACAGGCAGGTGGCAGGCCTTCCCATAAATCATCCGAAACGGTGTGGAACCGGTCGGAGTTTTGTAGGCTGTATGGAAGGCCCACAACGCATCATCCAACTTGTCGGACCAATCCCGACGATTCGAACCAACCGTTTTCTCAAGAATACGTTTGATTCCCCGATTACTCACTTCTACCTGCCCACTAGTCTGTAGGTGGTAGACGGTTGCAAGCCGATGGGTGACCCCAAAGCGTCGCAACGCCTTCTCCATCTGCACATTGCAGAAGTGAGTACCTCTATCACTGATCAATGCCTTCGAGACACCAAAACGAGCAAAAAGGCTCTTGAGAAAACGAAGTACAACTCGGGCATCATTCGTGGGTAAGGCCTTGGCCTCAACCCACTTCGAGACATAATCAACAGCCACAAGTATGTACTTGTTCCCACGCGAAGATGGAAACGGCCCCATGAAATCAATGCCCCACACATCGAAAACCTCACAAACCTGAATAGCATTTTTTGGGCATTTCATTTCGCGACGAGATGTTTCCGACCCGCTGGAAACGATCACAACTCCTCACAAACGCGTGCGCATCTTTAAAAATCGAAGGCCAATAAAAACCATGATCAAAAACCTTCTTCGCTGTCAAACTCGCACCGTGGTGACCTCCTGTCGGTCCAACATGGCAATGGCTCAGAATCTGCCATCCCTCCTTAACGTCCACACACCTCCTGATCAACTGGTCAGCACCGCACCTATACGAAAGAGATACGGGTCGTCCCACAGGTAAAAATTAACATCAGCAACGAATTTTTTCTTTTGCTGGTAAGACATCTTCGGGTAGTACCCGTCCGCAAGATAGTTCGCGAAGTCGGCGAATCATGGGAAACCCTCATGCTGAGCTGAAACAAACATGAGACTCTCTGTCGGAAAGTGGTCATTAATCCTGACCCCCGGCTCTCCTAACTCAGCTCCCTCGAGACGCGAAAGATGATCGGCCGCCACATTCTCGGCCCCCTTTTTATCACGGATTTCAATATCAAACTCTTGAAGCAAAAGGATCCATCGGATAAGGCGTGGCTTAGCATCCTGTTTGCTAAAGAGATAACGAATGGCAGAATGATCCGTGTACACAATCGTCTTGGACAGAACGAGATAAGACCTAAATTTATCGAATGCAAACACCACAGCTAAAAGCTCTTTCTCGGTGGTGGTGTAACTCTCCTGTGCACCATTCAAGGTCTGGCTAGCATAGTAAATCGGATGGAAGTGTTTATCCTTTCGCTGCCAAGAACCACTCCGACTGCGAAGTCGCTCGCATCACACATCAACTCAAAGGGAAGCGACCAGTCGGGAGCAATCATGATCGGGGCGTTAACGAGTTTGTCTTTTAAAAGATCAAACGCCTCGACACACTGCTCAGAAAACACAAACGGGGCATCCTTCTCCAAGAGTTTGGTCATAGGTCTCGCGATCTTAGAAAAATCTTTAATGAACCGGAGATAGAACCCAACATGACCTAGAAAACTCTGGATGGATCTCACAGAAGTGGGCGGGGGAAGATTAGAAATGGTATCGACCTTTGCTCGGGCGACCTCTATCCCCGCACTCGAAATACGATGCCCCAAAACGATGCCCTCGCGTACCATGAAGTGACACTTCTCCCAGTTAAGGACTAGGTTGGTGTTAACGCATCGGGCCAACATCCTCTCAAGGTTGGAGAGATACTGATCGAAAGATCTCCCAAACACAGAAAAATCGTCCATGAACACCTCCATGGAGTCCTCGATCATGTCTGAAATATAGCCACCATGCACCTCTGAAATGTGGCTGGAGCGTTACACAGTCCGAACGACAAATGTCTATAGGTAAACGTGCCGTATGGGCAGTAAACGCGGTTTTCTCCTGGTCATCGGGAGCAATAGGAATCTGAAAGTACCCGGAGAAACCATCTAAGAAGCAGTAGTACTGCTGACTTGCCAAACGCTCCAACATCTGATCGATGAAAGGTAAAGGAAAGTGGTCTTTCCTCGTGGCATCATTCAGTCTGCGGTAATCAATGCAGACTCTCCAACCAGTCACAATCGTAGTGGGTATGAGCTCGTTCCTCTCATTGGTGACGACAGTCATGCCACCCTTTTTAGGAACCACTTGGACTGGACTAACCCACGAACTATCAGAAATGGGGAAGATGATCCCCACATCAAGGAGTTTGATAATCTCCTTTTTCACGACCTCCTGCATCTTCGGATTGAGCCGTCGCTGCGGCTGAACGACAGTCCTGAAATTATCCCCCATGAGGATTTTATGCTGCAAAATGAAGGGTTGATACCCTTGATGTCGATAATCTTCCATGCAATGGCTTCCTTGTGCTCTCGTAGCACCCTCAACAATCTCTCTCTCTCTCTCTCGACCTCCGTCAAAACAGATGCAACAATAACTGGCAGCTTCCTTTCCTCGTCCAAAAATGTGTAATCCAAATGGGCTGGAAACTCATTAAGCTCTAAGGAAGGAGGGGGGCTCTCGACAGAAGGTCAGTTTATCGGATCGTCACTTACGATCCCAGCAGACACCTCAGACTCATGGGTATGTGACTCAGTGTCATCTTCCGTTGACTGATCGGTCATGGAAACCATCTCAATCTTGGGAATGTCCCTATCAAGAATCTGAGTGTCGGAGGCAGATCCTCCACAAATCTCGCTGAAAAACTCCCCAACATTTGAGATTTTTCATTATTGTATCCATGCTCAACCCACCAATGTGCTCGGAACACTTGATTTAAGCTGAATAGATCAAGTTGTTTGTTCGATTGGCAATCCATACTCGATCCAGAAGATAGTCTTATAGCCATAAGACATCATGCTCGAGGTAGTGAAACCATGCTCAAACGTCTAAGATTGCTCGAAGTCCATACTTAGCCGTTTCTTTGAGGAGGTTGAGAAAATTCCAATCTTCCTTTGTAAATATCCAACTCAACACAACCCTCTCATTCGTTGAATTATTAACGAATGATACATTAATATGTCCATTCGTTGCAATAGTACACGAATGACATCCCATTCGTTATATCAGCGGAAACGAATGTGCATCCAAAGCGAATGAGACCCATACGTTATGGATAAGGACAAATGACTTGCCATTCGTTAATACTATTATAACGAATCACATTAATCCGTTAACGAATGAGTCATAAACTCATTCAATGAATTAAATAAATAATTAATTCCCATTAGGGTTTTTAATTGAATATAATAATATTATTTACATTATTCCCGATCAATCGCTGATCGGAAATGATTAACTTAAGCGGATTTACTTTAAAAATAATACATTAAGCAAAAATTAACTTAAATCGCGGTAAATCTTTTTGTTTTTGTTTTCAAATTTTCGGCTAGCTCGATAAATTAAAAATAAAGTAGAAAATATTAAAATCTTTTTGATTTTGAAAATTTTCAAACAAAAATGAAATACAGTAAATGTAAAGCAGTAAAACTAACATCTATTAAAGCAGTACATGTTTTTGTGAATTCGAGCAGGGAATCATATAGACAATGATATCACTATGTAGCACTTCAACTTCGATATTATTATACACGTAATCCAGCAATGATTGCTGATATAGTTATCCTCTTAAACTATAAATAGACTTTTCGGAAACTGTACGATATTATATAGGTTCAATTAAGCACGAATCTTATGTGGATCCCACCTATCAGCTATAATATTTCTATCTCCTATACAGTGAACATTCACATGTACGTTTTTCTTGACTTTAAATTTCGATTAACTGTGACTCATGCAAAAATAAGAAAAATGAAAATAAAGTAGAAAGTTAAAATTTTCCCTTAAGGTTGGTATGACTACGTGCAAATAAGGTTCCATTTTAACAAAATAAAAAGATAAAAATAAGCAGAAGTTGTATAAAATCCTAACTCTCAATTTGGATAATCCCGTATTATTGCGCGGAGAAAGTCCAAGATTTCATACGAAACACCAAGAAAATAAAGTAGAATATCCAAATATTAATCCTTAGGTCGGATAATCTAATCGCGCAGGAGAGGATCCAATATTTGTATAAAAATAAAGAAAAAATAAAGTTGAATTTCTTTGAAAAATTAAAGTAAAAGTAAAGCAAAATTTTCTTAAAAAATGAACGCATGCACACACAGTAATCTTTTCTACCTTTTGATTTATTTAATCAGATATAGTATCACACGTCAAGATGTTTTTCCACTAGATTTGGCGTTCGTTATGTTTATATCTTATTAGTTCCTATATAGTCTGTCACTCCTATGCTGGCCTTACGTATTTTTTAATCTAATTTATTCATGTACTTCGATCAATCCAATCAATGTACTATCATTTTCCCTTTTTTCTCAAGAACTCATTTTGAGAAGCATTTTTCGATGTTTTTGGATTTTTTAATATTTGAATGTGTTTAGATTTTGAAAATTTTTCTGTACAAACACAAATCACAATATTTTTATATTTTCTCCCCTTAAATACCTACAAATAGAAAATAAAAACACGTAAAAGAAAATAAAAGTGATCTAAACAAGCATATTTCAAAGTTTTTAAACCATTTATACCAAGCAGATATTGAAAACAAGTTTTGTCAAAAGCCTTGGTATAAAGGTCAGCCTTTTGAAAATCCGTATGAATTTTTTCAATGTCAATCAATTTCTTTTCAAAACAATCACGTATAAATTGATAACGGATTTCAATATGCTTTTTTTTAATAGCTTGTAGAGGTGCTTGCTGGTAACGACCCTCCATATGGAGAAGGATTTTTGATGTCTTTTAATGAAGTTTGGCACTTCATATCTTACTCTCTCTCTCTTCCAGTTTGTTGATGAATTCTTCAGCCGTAATATCATCATTCCGGAAATAGGCATTTTCCTTTAAGACTAGTAGGAAAGTCGAGTACATCGGTGGCAAAGCATTCTTTAAAGTGTCTATTTTGTCCACTTCAGTCGGCTCTAACTTGACGGTAGACATTTCAGCAATGAGATGACAAAAACAGTTGATCATCTCCTCAACGGTTTCGTTCTTGAGAATCCTAAAATTCCTGAATTGAAATTTCACCATGGTGGTTTTGCTTTCTAGAGTACTCCCCAAACTACGTGTTTTCAATGATGCAAACAACGTAGCACAAGGTTTGACATGGCTAAACTGATGAAATATACTTTCGGGTTATGCCATTGTCAACGTAGAGTATGCCTTCATCTCATTCATAGAGCCTGTGGATCTAGTCACAATACTGATACGATTAGCTCGTGTTCAATACGTTAAAGGAAGTACTTTATTGATCATGAATACGTTACATGAAGGCAACATAATGTTACAGGGGAATAAATAAAACCAGATCTCTCTGCAAACTAACTAACTAACTTAACCTATTTATCGGCATGACACATTCGTTAGAGCTTGTAACGTCCATAAATTTTCGATAAAAGATTAGCCTTGTAGTGTTACGTACACCTCCGGGCTTGACTCGAATTTCTTCCGAGAGCTCCTTTCCACCCCCGTAAACGTATATTGCTTAACTTTTCGTGCAAGTTCAACTTTTAATAAAGTGGAGGGGCCAAAATGTTTTATTGTTATTATATTTTCTATTAAAAAATAAATAAATAAAACCTAAATCAAACCCTAGGTCCGATCGGCGCACACCCTCACCCCCTTTCCTCCTCGTTTTGCGTGCAATCAGCCACCGTCCGGCCGTCCAAACTTCAATTCCAGGTCGGTATATTTTGTATACAACTATTTTTCACCTTAATTCATCCTTATGGTGCGTTTATTCGTCGAAATTCGGTTGTTTTTAGGCTTGTCGGGTGGCTGTCCAAGTGGGCAGTTTCGGCTAAGGTTTTTGCACCACAAACTTCCTAGGTATGTCACTTACAACATACTAAAATTTCATGGCCAATGGAGATGTTTAGGTCGGTCAACCGATTTTAGTTCGAAAACTAGGGTTTATCGGGTGTAGGATTGGCAATTGCTGAGTTTGATGCGTTAAACGATCGGATGACCGGCCAAATCAGTTTGTACAGCCCGGGGGGGGGGGGTTTAAGGGCTGTGGAAAAATTATTTTTTTGATGCTCGGGGCTGTCGTGGTTAGTGCTTCGTCAATCGAGTCGGCGGTGCGCGAAATTTCGTTTAAATGTTAAAGTAAGAGTTGGAAAAAGGAACCGTCAACCCTATCAACTCGGGTGACATAATCTTGATGAATGAAAAGATTTAAAATGGAATTTGGTCCATTTGGGGCTGATTCATTTAACCAATGGTTTTAAGGTTTATTACACGCGCATTCGACCCGATTTGATCACCCTTGGGCCTTGGGCCAAGTTGTTGGGCCTTGGGCCAAGTGTTAGGCCCTGGGCCAAGTTGTTGGGCCTTGGGCCAAGTTGTTGGGCCTTGGGCCAAAGTGTTGGGCTTGAACGGCCCATTAGGCAAGAGTGTTCTTACGGTCTAGTTTAGTAACGTGTTGTGTATAATTTACAGGCCCGTGCTTGTGATTGTGCACTTAGGGATTTCCTAGCTCGTTTCAGGTGTTCGATTGATTCCAGGTGAGTTCATGATACCCTTTTTAATCTTTTTACGTTTTGGGCTAGCATACACACCCTATTACAAATTTTACCCGATTTTAATCGCTTAAACTATTGGATGGTATTACATGGTCTTATTCGTGATTGAGCATTTTGAAAGCTATGTTTGAATTATTTTCTATGCCTTAGGATATTTTAGACTCGTTTATGGTCTTATATTCCTTAAGGTTACATATATTATTCATGGTCTAGGCTCGAGGATACTATTAGGCCTAGTATTAATTTCTAGATTATCCATTATTTATGGATTGAATGTGATGATATGGTTTGGTTGAATGTTTGAATTAGATGTTTGTATGTGTGTAAGTGAATGTGTATGTGAATGTGTATGTGATGGTAAACTGTGACCGGGTCAAATATATTACTCTGGGAGGACCCGGGGTGAGGAGGCCCGTGTTGCATGTTTATGACGCGGCTGGGTCAAATATATTACCTGGGGAAGACCCAGGGTGAGGAGGACCGCTGTTCTATAAACCATGGTCGGGTCAAATATATTACTTGGGGAAGACCCGGGATGAGGAGGCCCGTATCACGTGTTTGGTATGTTAAACCGCGAACGGGGTGAGGAGGCTCGTGTTGGATGATTTTAACGATTTTGTTAAACTGCGGCTGGGTCAAATATATTACTTGGGGAAGACCCGAGGTGAGGAGGCCCGCGCTTCGTGAAAAGATGTTTAATGTTTTATTTACTTATGATTTGGTTAAGAAAATCTATTTATGATTTTATGGACTCATGATTTTTCCCTTACATTCTATACTCATGGAATTTTAAATTGTTTAATGAATGCCGTTTATGAAAACTTGAACTCACTCAGCTCTAGCTGACTTTGTGTGTATGTTAGATTGATTTTCAGGTTAAGAAGTGGATGCTACCGCTTGGACATGCTGGATGCTACTCGGGAGGTTGAAGGCATTTCTGGTCAAGGATTTCAAACAAAACAAATATTTTATTTACATTCGATTTTGGACACCTGTACCCGTGTTTGGGACTTTTAATACTTAAACTTTTCCGCTGTTATTCACTCTGAACTGGTTCTAAATAAAATGAATTGTTTGGTTTTTAAATTTTTGTGAATTTGTGGATGTGATCACCAACTGTAGGATTCCCGGGATTCGGGGTCTTACAGAGCTCATTTGTTAACATCACTAACGAATGGCCTCTCATTCGTTAAAAAATGAGTAATACCTTAACGAATGAGCCACCATTCGTTACACTGTAGTAACGAATGGGCTCTTACATTAAAGAATAGCCCTAGTCTTTAACAAATGGGCCTCATTCGCTAAACATGCTTAGCGAATGAGCCTTTATACATTAAATGTAAAGACTAAACTACCCCTAGCATATTCGAACAGCTGCGGACACCAAATCTGTTCACTTACAGACTCCCCCTTTTCCGTAGCTGTCGAATGCTTTCTAATACTTTAGCATTCAATACTTTAGCGTCGAATACGTTAGCATCGAATACGTTAACGATGAATACGTTAAAGTTGAATACTTTAACCGTGAATACTTTAACTGCAAATCATCAGTCCTCATACACTAAACTCCCCCTTGACTGATGATTCTTGGGCTTGTGCAAACAGACAAAATATAACTCTTTGTAAGCAAACCAACAACTTGTATTTACTCGTATCCTCAAATTAGCATGTCCAAGGGATCATCCCGATCATCCCACTGGCCTATGATATGGATCGATCAAATGAACCAATTAGCAACAAGTCATCGGCTATCTGTCGCACCAGTAAAGCAAAAATATCTTAACATTTGGCCTCGTCATACATCTTCATGAACAAACCAATCATTCAACATATTTCACTTCGGTCTTCACTCTCTCGATAACGTCTATCCCAAATCATCACTCTTTGATGTTCTTCAGCAACCAATACGCTTGGATGCACTACTGTTTTGGGCATATGATTCAGAGTTCCAACCTTCGTTAATCAATCCCGAACGATCAGATTCTTTAATCCAATAACAAGACTCGTATATTCCTCAACATGATTAACCCATTCAAGAAATGTCCCCTTCAACAGAAGCAATCCGCCGAATACTCGTAGCCAACATAGTCAGGATAAAATCCCTCAGAAAGAAGTAAATGGACAGACACTCGTATCCCACATTGTTAGGTTTCAATATTGAACAAATCAATCCACGATCGAAGAACAATAGCAGTCTTGGACTTAGTCAAACATAGCTTTGCAATCACGAATTACCACCCGAGTTGTAGTAGTTTTCAAGAAATCCTTGCAAACGTAGGAAGATACCAATCGAATAAACTCCTTGAAATTTTTATCTCCCCCATTTCTTGACAAATTCGGCAAGGTCTTAAACAAATCTTTGAAAATATTCACTAAAATTCTCGTTAACTTAATCGGTTACTCCCCCTCAGCCCATCGATATGCGTGAAAAGTTGGCCAGAAAATATGTCACCAAATTTTTCTAGAACAGTGTCCCGCACATTTGAAATATCCCAGAAAAATTCGTTTAAGAAAATTTCCCGAAAATAGTCTTTTTTTCTTTGTCCTCATATGTTACCTGGCCTTCATTCGTTTGAACAGTAGCACATTCAGGCAAACTCCATCCTCATTCTTTACCCTTGAACGAATGGGTTTCATTCGTTACAAATCCTCTCATTCATTAAACCATTAACGAACGACTTATATGTTAAATCAACATTCGTTACCCTGATTCGTATGAACAGTACATGAATAAGGTCTCCTTAATGAATGAAGCTCACATTCGTTAAACCTTTAATGAATGAGCTCATTCGTTAATACTCCATTAACGAATGAGTTTAAATTAACGAATGAGCCGTTAAGTGGTTACTATAGCCGGAAAACCGTGAATCGTCGAAAAATTCAGTTATAGTCACCGGAATCTGGAAACTCAAGCTCATCCATGGCGGATTTCATCAATAGTTCATCAAATCATGCAACAACTAATCCACCAAAATGCATACGAGATCTCTAATTTCATTTAGGAACACAAATTCATCATTAATTTCAACAATAACTCCTTAGAATTCGTCCAAATCCGATCGAACTATAAGTTAACCATCCATGGCAGATTCTTCCATTCACCATGATTAATCATCAAAATTATACAGTAAGCTTCAGTTTCATCTTATGAAATCAAATCAAGCTTCAATTTCATCAATCATCCATTGAATCACTTCAAATATGATCTAATTAAACTTTAAACACGACGTACACAAAGTGAACGTATCACGAGCAACCGCTGGCTCTGATACCACTTGAGAAAGCTTGTTAAGCTCGATCCAGATCTAGATCATGATGACATCGTCACATTCGTAGTGATGATTATACGATTATGATGGAAGGATTACTTTAGTGTGTGTTTGTGTGTGTTCTGGAGATATTTGGACAGAGTAACGATGCTCAATACAATTAATCGGAAAACTTGTTATTACTTTTGAAATGACCGGTGATCTAGATGTAGATAATAGTTAGGATCTCTGAATATTACAGCTTGAATCTCAAAGTGCGAAATCCATTGAGATTGAACACACACAAGTAAACATTAAGCTCATTTTCATATATAACATGAAAGATTAAAAGATATGACACTTTGCACACTTTCTCTCTTTACTCTCTCACTATGACAATGACCAAAAGTCTACCTATAAACGCATAAGTCCCCTTTATATAGGAAACAACATGAAGACCAACAAGGCCGCATATGTTACATGGGGTATAACATATACGCCGCATAAGATATGCGTTCTTGTTGACTTATGCGTTGAGTACAATACACAAAATACATTTGACAGTTTAAGCCCTATACAATCATATCTAATATATCTAATACCCTAGCAATAGACATTATGCTCTAACAAACTCCCCCTTGGATGTTGCTAGGTCTTTGATCTTCAATCTTTCATCCTTTCTTCTTAAAAAAAAAACTCTTTTTCATGAACTCCTATGTTGTAGTCTTGGAAGCACTCTGGTTACTAGAATACTTTTAGTAAACATAATATTAGAGAATTTTTTGTATCTGATTCACGCTGGCTTCCTTCCTTATAGGCTATCGAAAAACATGATATTTGAAAGTAACGACTTACGAAAATTTGATATTTGAAAGTATTGATTTTGACTTCTAATCATTTTCATCAGACTCTCATCTTCGTTATCTCCGTATTCTTCCTCCATCATCCTATTGCAACCTGCAAACATCTAAACAAATTAGTCCATTTGAATATGAAAGATTTTATAGATAAGCTTTAAGTGGATTCAGAACAAATTTTTCATACTCAATTAAACTTCAAAACATATTATTTGATGTATATTAACAATTAGAGATGAATGCTAACCTCAAGATATTATTGTTGGTATGTTTTAATGAATTTTGGAAGATCATATTTATAACCAGAAATAGAAAAAAAATATGTTTCCACTGTGCAATATTGTTTTCCTTGTGATCAGCCTGCCACTATTGTCACAGCAGTTATGACACATTTGTCTTTATGCAACATGGATAAGTATCAACATATACGGTGGATAACCCCATATATATACCCATGAATATATGCGGCGTATAAGTGTGAGACTTATACGTTGCATAAGTATTTCCTTGACAACTCAGATTTTATCTCCTGAGAACTGACTGGGCACTGAACGGTATCATGCCCACCTCTGCATATCTCGCACAACTTGCTCTTCATCTGCAAGTCCTTCACAATCTTCGCCAACGCCTCGACCTGTGCCGTAAGTGCGTTGTTCGTGTCCACCGAATGCATGCCGCATGATATGGAATCGACGGTCTTACCACCTCTGGCGAGTAGTCGCTGGTAACCACTCATATCTAGCCCATTAAACAAAGCGATACACTCATCCGGGTTCTTCGTCGTCAACAGATTTCCTCCCGCCGCCGTGTCAAGCATGTTCTGTGTCGCGTACGTGACTCCATTATAAAACTTTTCAACAACCGCCCAAATTGCAAGCCGTGGTTCGGGCACAACGCTAACAGATTTTTAAAACGCTCCCATGCCTCGTAGAAACTCTCGGTGTCCTCCATCTAAAAAGAATGAATCTGGTTACGCAAACGAGCGGCCTTAGCCGGAGAATCGTATTTCTCAAGAAATTGGGTCTGCATGGCAGCCCAAGTAGCTATAGAGCCCTGTGGGAGGGACTCGAGCCACAGACTCGCATGATCAACGAGTGAAAATGGAAACACCCGGAGCTTAACGGCGTCTTCGGATACGCCAGCAATATGGAAAGTGTTGCAGATACGCACGATGCGAGTAAGATGAGAATGCGGGTTCTCGTGAAGCAACCCGTGAAACTGAGCAGAATGAGAAATGGTATTCAGAATGTTCGACGGAATCTGCCAGTTTGTAGTAACTCCAATAGCGGGTGGTGCGATGCGGATCTCGCGCCAGCATTGACCGGACGGGCCCGGTCTGCAACAGTCCTCCTCGGGTCGGCCATAATCCTATCCCTATCGTCGAAATGGGAAATCCAAGGAAAAGAGAATCGACTACCAACATATGAAGAAGTGGACGATGGTGAACCGGTGCGACGTCTCTCACGAAACTCTCTCTCTCTGGCTCAAGAAATCCTTCGGTGTCGGGTGGTCCACGAGATCTAGTCTGTCGCATAAAACTATAAAAATCAATAAAAGTAGCCAAACTATTCTAACAAATAAGCAAAGCAAAACAAAAATAATTACAAGTAGCACACAAGGTAAATCCTTACTCTAGTCGCTCTCAAAACACCTAAAAACCGTGTCCTCGGCAACGGCGCCAAAAACTTGATGTGTGTCGGATGATATGTCTAAAACAATGGATAACCCTCACAACTAAGCTTTAAATTTAGAACAAAAATCCTAAAACCACACACAACCGGCAAGTGTACCGATCGTAAGTAGTATAGATCTAGGAAGTCCGAGTATCGAACACGAGGACACGTAAGGACTCTAATGATCACTAACCCTAGACAAGACCTACCAAAGAATAATATTTAATTGATTTTTAATATTTAAAAACTTAACTGGACTAACCGGACTGACTGACAAAAGTTACCAAAAATAGAAAACTTAACGAAAACTTGACTGTGTTGACTTTGGATGGAGAAAAACGTCTACCTAGGTTTGAATCAAATTGTAGGTCTAATAAGAAAATGGATTGGATGAAATCAAGGCACCGGTTCCTAAAGATGACATGACTAAGGATCGCTCAGGCTCACTGGATTACCTCTCGGTCTCACTCAACAAACCTTAACTACTCTTAATCGACTAAAACGACCAAACCGGAAAACAATTGTTAACGTGTTCTAATGTTGACTCACCTCTCGGTCTCACAACCAAGGTAATGACACAACCAAGGATAGAGGAACAATTCAATCTAAACCAAAATAGATCAACTAGTCGCTCAAAACACCTAAACCGGACAAGAAAAGGAACTCGCTCTCGCGCAATTCTAATTCTAGCATGAAAACGCCGCAATTCTAATTCTAGCATGAAAAGGCAATGAGACAACCCTAACTTCTTATCACCTCTAGGTCTCTAAGATGGGGTCTAACCGCTGTACTTTAACTAAATAAATCATGCAACAAAACCCTACGGTTGTACCTACCGCAAACAAACCCTAAATATAAAGTCTAGAATCAAACAAGCACCGATCAATCAATACAAAATTAATTAACCAATGCAAGGGGTTTAAGCAATGAATTAACAAAATTTCCAGCCATCAAACACAACATATTTCATGTCTAAATCAAACTTTACAATAACAATTCAAGTCTATCAATCAAACAATCCAATAAACTCATCAAACACTAACAATAATCATCATTCCTAGATAGAACTGACAAGTTTAGCCTAACATAATCTTTGGACAGCAGCTACTACTTAATAAAAACACCAAATAACTCATACCAATCATCATAAAAATAATTCAACAATCAACTATAATCATAAACACTTCAATCTTTAACACAATTGCAAAACTACTTAACAATTGAACAAGAATAAGAAAGTTGTTAAACAATGGAATAAACGAAAGGATATGTGATGTTCGGCGCTGCTCTTCGCTGATGTAAACTGATGGGAAATCGTTCCCGAGGCTTGTTCTTGTCTCCTTCTTCTTCCTTAGCCGTCACAACTCCAACCCTAGCTTGCACAAAAACCTTTTCTTTCTTTTTTACTTCTGGCCGATCGCAGGTCCTAATGGGCCTTAGGGTTTTTTTTTTCATTTTTGTATTATAATATAACGTAGGGCTTGGGCTTGTCCATGATGTAAATGGGCCGGGCTTTGAGCTTTACTTGAAATTGAATGCATAAAAGGCCGTTAAGCTCCTTGTGAAGTCCGGTTTTTTTCTTTCTTTCAACCATAGCCTACAAAATAAACATTGTTATGTAAAACCCATATAAAACAAGTCAAAATACATTATTATAAGGTAAATACATATAAAAACATAGATAAAAGGTGCGGAAAGTAAGTGTGCTTTACAACACATCACCAACCATGACGGCTTGGTAAATACTTTACGTATAGCTAACTGTTTTGTGCGCAGGATACTTGTTGATGGAGGCAGCTCCGTGAACATCATCCAACTGGATGCATTGAAGAAAATGGATGTCCCGGAAATTGAGATTATCCCAAAATGCTCAGTCCTTGTAGGGTTCAGTGGCAAGACCAAGGATACTTTGGGAGAAATCAAACTTCCTATATATATTGAGGGAACTAACTCCCTACAAAAATTTTGCGTTATTGACTCATTGTCTTGTTGTAATGTGATATTAGGCAGGCCCTGGATCCACATTATGAAGGCAGTATCCTCAACTTATCATCAATGTGTGAACCTTCCAAGCCCATTTGGGTCATCAAGATTGAAATCAATCAGCAAGAAGACAAGGAATGCTATGCTTCATCAATGAAGTGGACTACAAAGCCTACTCAAGCATAGCAATTAAAGAAGCAACCAGGGGAGATTCTACAAGCTAGAGACCGGGATGTGAAGAAAGTATCCTTAGATCCTCAGGATACCGAGGTCAAAGTCCTGATAGGATCGGGTATGACTGAGGATATCGAAAAAGGATTAGTATCCTTCCTAAAGAAGAGAGCTTCTACCTTCGCCTGGAAACACTAAGATATGACAGGTATCTCTAAATCTATTATTACTCATAAACTTGGCATATATAAATCTTTCAGGCCGGTACATCAAAAGCTAAGGAAGTTTGCTCCTGAGAAAAACATCATCATACAAGAAGAAGTGTAGAAGCTGCTCAAGACCAGGATGATTCGAGAGGTCCACTATCCTGGATGGTTGGCCAATCTGGTTGTTGTCCAAAAGAAGAATGGAAAGTGGAGAAAGTGTGTGGACTTCACAGACCTAAATAAAGCCTGTCTAAAGGACCCATTCCCACTCCTACACATTGATTCGATGGTGGATGCAACTGTTGGCCATGAACTGCTAACCTTCATGGATGCATCCTCAGGATTTCAACAAATTCAAATGGATCCTTCTGATCAAGAAAACATAGCCTTCATGACCCCCACAGGTATATATTGTTATATTGCAATGCCTTTTGGACTAAAAAATGTAGGTGCAACATACCAGAGGTTAGTCAACATGATGTTCAAAAACCAACTAGGGGACACGATGGAAGTCTACATAGACGACATGGTGGTAAAATCAAGAAGGGTTGAGGATCATCTCAAAGACTTGGCAACAACGTTTGATATCCTGGATGAGTATAACATGAAGTTGAATCCAGCTAAGTGTAATTTTGGGGTCAAAGCAGGAAAGTTCCTTGGATACATGGTCACCAAAAGAGGAATAGAAGCAAGCCCTGAGCAGATCAAGGCTATAATAGATATCAAATCGCCAAGAAACGTAAAAGATGTCCCAAAGATTGACCGGAAGAATAGCTGCTCTCAACATATTCATCTCGAGATCTTCAGAGAAGTGTAAATACTTCTATGATATCCTGAGGAAGAATCAAAGTTCGAATGGGGAGAGAAGCAAGAAAGGGTGTTGGTATCCCTGAAGGAATACTTATCCTCAGCACCACTCCTAATGAAGCCAGTTGATGGTGAGCCATTATCTTTGTACTTAGCTGTTTCAGGGAGGGCAATAAGTGCTGTCTTGGTCAAAGATCATAAAGGTCAACAACATCTAATATATTATGTAATTAAAATTCTACTAGATGCTGAATCCAGGTATTCTTATCTTGAAAAGTTAACTTTAGCACTTATAATGGCTTCTACTAAACTAAGACATTACTTTGAAACTCGTGCTATACATGTAAAGACTAACTATCCTATTAAGGCTGTTTTGAGAAGACCAGAAATGTCAGGTAGGATGGCAAAGTGGGCTGTAAAACTTAGTGCATACGATATCTTGTATGAGCCAAGGGCAGCCATCAAATCCCAGGCGCTTGCCAACTTTGTGGCTGATTTTGACCAGGATATACTTGTAGAAGTAGAAAAAGAAGTTCATCAGTTGGAGGTCAAGGAGAGTTGGACCTTGCATACCAATGGTGCCTCCAACATAAGAGGAACAGGTCTAGGTATCCTGCTAAAATTGCCACATGGGGACATTATACCTCCATCTATATCTTGTGAATTTCAGGCTACTAATAATAAGGCTGAATATGAAGCCTTGATAGATGGTTTACAATTGGCTAAGGATATGAAGGTCAGGTATCTTCAAGTTTATGTTGATTCATTATTATTAGCTAACCATTTTAATGGCTCTTATGCAGTAAATGTAGAAAATTTTGCAAAATACTCAGAAATAGTAAAGCAATTAGCTATGTGTTTCGAAACATTTGATATAGTACAGGTACCACGAGAAGAGAACACTGAAGCAGATGCCTTAGCAAATTTAGCATCAGCTCTTAAGATACCAGATGATATCAAGATACCCATCGTTCATATCCTGGCTCCAGCAACAAAAGAGAACCACAAAGTCATGGAGACTTCAAAACCTGAAGACGATCCAGTATCCTGGACCCGACCCATAATAAGATATCTTCAGGATAACGAGATCCCGGAAGGAGAAAATCCCAGAGCCTTTTGAATGAAGGTAACCCAGTATATTATCCTAAATAATATTTTGTATAGAATGTCACTTGTAGTTCCATACTTGAGATGCTTGGAGTATCATGAAGCACAAGAAGTTCTCAAGGATACACATGAAGGTGATTGTGGAAACCACACTGGGGGCAGAGCCTTAGTATCTAAGATACTGAGAACAGGTTACTTCTGGCCAACAATGAAGAAAGATGCAATGGATTTCTCCAAAAAGTGTGATACTTGCCAAAGACATAGCAACATATTGCATCAACCAGCTTAACCACTACATCTTGTTATATCCCCGTGGCCATTTATGAAATGGGGAATGATATTGTGGGAATGCTACCCAAGGCTCATGGCGGAAAAGTCTTTATGCTGGCCATGACAGATTACTTCTCCAAGTGGATTGAAGCATAAGCGTTTTTCTAAGTTAAAGAGAGGGATGTGATCTCATTTATCAAGCGCAATATCCTGATAAGATTTGGTAACCCGGCAGAAATCATTTATGACAATGGTTCACAATTCATTGGTAGCAGGACAACCAACTTTTGTGAAAGTTGGGGAATCAAGATGGTGACTTCAACTCCAATGCACCCTCAAGCCAATGGTCAAGTAGAGTCAAGTAACAAGATCATCATCAACAATTTGAAGAAGAAACTGGGATCTAAGAAGGGAAAATGGGCTGAAGAACTACCATTTATTCTTTGGGCTGATAGAACCACTTCAAAAAATGCAACGGGTCAAACACGTTTATCTTTGGTGTTTGGGGGCGAAGCTGTTATCCCTACAGAGATGGTGATCCCCACAGCAAGAACCAGCATCCAAGATACTGAGTCCAACAACCAAATACTTTCTGAAGATCTAGACACTATTGACGAGCTCAGAGATCTTGCCAAAATCAGGATCGCAGCATACCAGCAAAGAATAGCCAAGTCCTATAACAAAAACATCTGAATTATAAGATTCCAAGTAGGAGACATGGTGTTAAGAAAGGCATTCTAGAATACCACCAACCCAGCAGATGGAAAGCTATCTCCAAAGTGGGAAGGTCCTTACTTGATCGATTCAGAAGCAGGCAAAGGGGCTTACAGATTGATCACTATGGAGGGTGTTCCTATACCAAGGGCTTGGAATGCTATCCATCTTAAAGCATATTTTTGCTAGTATCCTAGACTGGTATGTTTAAATCCTCAGCATCTTAGGATAAAGGTATGTTCACTGATCTACTTTTACATTGTTTCATATTTAAAAATTTTATTCTCGCTTTATCAAGTTTATTGACTTAAGCATCGGAGGGGTGTTAGCCAGGCTAACACCCACCCCTCATTAAGAGTTTAGTGTTTTGCAGTTACCTAAGGATACGTTATCTTGACAACAGTTAGAGGCTGATCACCTCCTACACAAATATGATATCCCTGATATCTCCTAAGGTTTAATGGTCTTCACCTTTCTCACGAATTGGGTACCACCCCGCCTGGAGTGCATGATGATTCGAATATAGTTCGAGGCAGGCGGACCAGACCAGCTGATAATCCGTTTGTTGATGGCTATATATCGAATCCATAAGATAAGTGGCAGATGCATCACACATATGGTTTATAACATTTTCATGTTATCTAAGGTTTATAACATTTTCATGTTATCAAAAGTTTCGGCATTTTCATGTCCTCACGTTTGGGTCTTTCCCAGTTTTATCTAAGGTTTATACATCTTCATGTCTCTCAATTAAAGGCCTTGTCACCAGAAAATAGGCCTTGTCGCCAGAAAGTAGGCTTTATCGCCAGCGAATGGGCTTCATCGCCAGAACTATCTAACTTTGCATTGACAGATCGAAGATTGGCCAGGTCGCTAAGTATAGAAATAATACTAAGTTGTTCTTGACTTAGCAAATTCCAAAAACATGGCATGTAAAAATATCAACAGTCGGGGACATCATATGTAAGCTTATTAGATTTATAAATGTTCTCGATAAAGGTACTCTTTACACTTAGTCTTATTACTCAATTAATATTTCAAGATATGATCTTTTGGTTTAATTGTGAGAACTCACACAAGGCATAAGGGTATATTATCCTTAAGATATTTTTTCAATACATAATAAGCCTTAAATACATATTTTCTAAAAATATATAATCTTTAAAATATTTTACATTTAGGATACATTATCCTCAAGATGCTTTATTAGAAGTCTTAAAGATATATTTTTCTGGAGATATAATCCTTAAAATATTCAAGAAGTATATTTTCAGGATGCACTATCCTTGAGATATCTTATTTCAAAAAATTGAAAAGATTTCATAAACATATTCTAAACTTATTTAGATAAAAATGACATACATGTGGAACAAAATGCTTAAGCCAAAAGATTATGTCATTTCTAACAGAAAGTGCAGATAAATAAAAGGAGAATGTCGGGGCTTCGTCTTCAACAAGTGGAAGATCCCTCTACCCAAGCATTGCTACATGTTCAAAAGTCAAGATAACATGGGCTTTGTCTAGAAAAGTCAAGATCCCTCCACCCATGTATCCTGTTATCCTAACCATAATTGTTTAAAGCCAGAAAAATAAATTATTCAACAAACCACTATAACCCAACATCAAACCACAAACAAAACACATAAACCTTAAAAAAAATTGGGCTCAAGCGTTTTCTTTACCGCCGTCATCGCCCAATTGTTCTTCATCACCAACCGCCTTCACCGCATCCTTGATCGCCACCTCCACAACCTCCTTCGCTGCCTTCTCCGCTCCGCTCGAACTCGCTTCCTCCACACCTTCACTATTGAGCTCGGCCAAAACTCTCTCCCAATAAGCCACATCCCAGAAAGGAGTCTCAACACCAGCATCTTTGGCCTCCTTAGCCATGTTGAGTCGAGAATGGAAGATCGAGATCGCCGCGGATTTCTTGGCCCCCTCAGCAACCTATTAGATCCTCATCAGAGCACTTGCCTCTTGGTGGACCAACTCCCTCCTAGCCAATGCGAGTTTTGGTTTCAGGTCCTCGTTCGCCTTGTTCTTCTTGTCGAGAAGATTGGTCTTAGCAGTCCCAATCGTCAGCATCTCGGCAATACGGGTGTTGGCATCAAGGAGCTCATGATGGAGATCATTTTATTTGGAGGATAACAGTCCTAGTCCCTGCCTAAAATTAGAATATCCTAAGCATATGATATCTTCGGGATAAAAGGATATGTTATAAAGACCTACCTGGTTGAACTCAAGATCGCATGTCGGAGAGGAGTCGGAGGTGTCCTGGTTCTTCCTCTTTTTTGAACCCTTGGCACGACTGCTTTTGGGTTTTGACTGGGGAACAGGAGCGACTTATTTCTTCGTGGTGCTACGGGTGGAGACCATGCTATCAATATCGTCCAGAACAAAAACTGAAGCAAATTTACCTACGAAAATACAGGTTAGTATCTCTAATCCTTCAATTTTTCTACTAACATATCAATATTTCTTATCAAACATAACGGACCCTGCTGACGGCGATGGTTCTTGGAGGCTTGACTGGAAGTAAACCGTCCTTACTAAACAGTTCCCGGAAGGAAGCAACCTTGAGACTGAAGATTCGTAATATCGGTGTTGCTAAAAGTACATATTTCACTTTCAAGACTTGCGAGGAGATTTTGAGACACAAAATCCTCAATGCCCGAAGGGTGAAGTTTTGGAGCCATGATTTCGTGATGATAAAGAAGAGAAAGAAAGAAGAAATTACCTGGATAAAGGAATCGATGAAGAAAAGCATTATTTATCCGGGTAGATATTTGGACGACCTAGGGTTTACTCAGTCACAGATGATTAACACGTCAGTGGCCGATCTATCACACGCGGGTTTCAAATTTCGAAAAATTTTACAGTTGTAACCCATATCAACAACTATTAAAATTGGGGACAATTGTTAGGGTTTGGATTTTCAACATCCTTAGCAAGTAATATGTTCAAGATTCTTTCAGGACACGGTATCCTCCTAGAAAACAGGTATCTTAAATACGCTGTATAACTAACAAATTGTTCATTGTCTCCCCTTATTTACCAGGTCAAGGGAAGTTATCACGATTGCCTAAAGACTCGGGATTGCAGCTAGGTTACTTCAAATAAAACGTGGTCGAAAAGGAAACATGGGAAATAACGGCTAATTAGAAGGAGTCAATTATCTCCGAAATTATAGGAATTCTTGTTAGCTTCCTTTTTGTTATAAATAGAGCAAGACTCGGATCATTTCACACATATTTTATCACACGAGAATTACTGGTACTCGCATTCTGTAACATGATCGATTTTTGTTATTGATAAACTGGTGGTGATAGTTTTCACCACCTGGGGTTTTTTTCTTTTTATCCTTAGGATAACAGGTTTTTTCCTCGCCACAAATCTCCGTGTTCTAGCATTTTTACGTTCATTTCAATGTAAGCACCAAGTCCCCTTTACTAATTTGGTTACGAAATCATCTTTGATTTTTGACCAAAACATCAAAAATCTCAAGTTGAGGAGTTGTTCATAATATATTCGAACGTCAATCCGAGAAAAGTGGTTCGGGTTGAAGTTCCTAATGTATTAAACAAATTTGTTGACTTTGCTAAACCTATTTGTAAAAACATGGACTCGGGAGTAATTCATGACGGATACTTAAACAAGAAAAACAAGAAACCCGTTACATACTCTCAAGTTCCAAACACGAGCGTTAAATTTAATTTATCTCCAAAAATCTCAAAAGGAGAGCCCAAGACTGAGGCTTGGGCTTCCTTTTTGAACTAATCATTTTACTTTTTGTCCATAGTTCATCCAAGTCTGTATCAGGTGACAAGTAGATATTAGATAGTGGATGCTCTCGTCATATTACCGGTAACCTCGATCTTCTTAACAATGTCAAAGATATTCAAGGAGGATATGTTGCGTTCGCGGGTAATAATGGTGGAATGATTACAAAGGAGGGAGAGCTCTCAAATGGGAGGATTACATTTGAAAGGGTTAATTATTGTGAAAAGGTAGACCACAATCTGTTGAGTGTCTCACAGATATGTGACAAGAAATACATTACCATTTTCACCGACAAGGAATGTGTTATCTTACAACCATGGTACACGATTCCTGAAGATATGGTTTTCATGTGATCTTCTCGATCATATGATATTTATGTCCTTGACATGCGTACTAACTTAAACGATTCACCCTCTGAAACGTGTTTTGTCTCCAAGGAGACGGAGAAAGACTCGATTATATGGCATCGCCGCATGGGGCACATCCACGTTCGCAATATGAACCATCTTATTGCAAATGATTTAGTGTGACTCTCAAGAAAATCAAACTGAATGATCACTGTGTTGCATGCAAAAAGGGGAAACAAAAGAAGAAGTCACACCCGTGCAAATCGATTAACTCGATCATCACGCAACTGGAACGACTTCACATGGATTTGTTCGGTCTGGTGAACCATGCCAGTATTGTGGGTGATTCATATTGTTTAGTAGTGACCGATGACTTCTCGAGGTACTCATGGGTGTTCTTTATGGGTTATAAAGATTAGACACCTGTTTTAAATCAGAATCTTATGACTAAGATCGAATCACTTTACAAATTGAGAGTGAGGAGAATTCGAAGTGATAACGGTTATGAATTTAAAAGCAATCTATTGGATTTCTTCTATATTCAACATGGAATACATCAGGAATTCAATGCACCATATGTTCCTCACTAGAATGGTGTGTCTGAATGAAAGAATAGGACGTTGATAGAGGCGGCTAGGACGATGCTAGCAGATTCTAAGCTTCTGTAACACCCGTTAATTTTAGGTTCAATGATTCAAAGCTTGTAAAGTATGTATATTTCTCGGGATTTAACTGACATTCCTCGGAAACCTTCTCGTCATCCCGGTACGTTAAATCATTTAACTTTTCAACCAAGATGTTACTTCTTTAAAATTGGAAGGGCCAGAGTGAAAAATTTTTATATCATAAACAAACCCTAACCCCTCCCCCTCTTATGTCCGATCGGCACTTGTGTAGCCCCCCCACCCTTAGATTTTTTTTGTGCAGCCAAGGTTAAGGTCTAAAAAATCAATTGAAGGTTAGTTCTATGTTTCCCCAAGTTTTTTACACCTTAATTGGTCATAATAAACCACTTATTGATCGTTAAATCGCGTATTGTAGGCTTACCGGGTGGCTGTCAATTCTAACCTTTTTGGGACTGTTTTGGTTGAAGCTTTTGCACCAAAATCCTCCTAGGTATGTCTAGCATATCATACTTAAAAATCATGTCCATTGGTGTTCATTTGATTGGACAACTAGTTGTAGATTGAAAACTAATTTTCGGTTGTCTAGAATGGTGATTTGTTGCGTTTAACGCGAGGGATGAAGTAAGTGATGACCAATTCAGTTTTTATATCTTTGGTTTAATGTACGGGCTGTTGGAAAATGATTTTTATAAGTATTGGGGCTGAATTGGTTGTTGGTTACTCAAACGGGTCGGTACAACGCGCATTCGCGTTTATTGAATAGTTGGTGCGTTGTACTTGCGAGTTACCGACCCATTTTACTCGTGTAGCGTCGTGTGGACTTGTTGGCTATAAATTTATCATATTGGGTCCACACGGGTCTGATTTGGATGTTAATTGCCTAAACAACTCTTAAACGCGCATGTTTGTATCACCTAGTGCTTCTGGGGGTAATTTGGGAATTCTTTATTCCCGGGAGTATCTAAGGGTCGTATTGGTGAATGTAAGGCCTCGGGGGTTGTTATCATTGAGTTTGATGAGATCAAGGCTTTAGGTAACTCGAACCATGTTAGAACGTCTCATAGGATAAACTAGTCCTTTCGATGTTGTTAGTAATGATTGTATGTAAACCGACAGGAGTGTGAGTTGTGGGGCTACTTAGGGATTCTCTAGCTTGTGGTAAATACGTGTCTTGTGTCAGGTGAGTCATGATGCCCCTTTTTACTCTTTTAAAGTTTTTGGGTTAGCATGCACACCTAAGCGATTTTGCTTGATGAACCGTTTAAATTATTATGTATGGGCTTACTTGTATAGGGAAGGCCTTGGATGATGATATTGTATGTTTGTATGTATGTTTGTACATATATTATTATATGGCCAATAATTGGCAATGTTATTTAGTCGTTATCGACTAAGGATGTTTACGTATGCCTACTTTGTGTTTGCATACGTTGGATGAGATGTTACGTATTTGGGTTGTACGTGTGCTCGACCCTGATGTTATTACTTGGATGATATTTATAGGGATATAATTATATGGATGTTTATATATATATATGAGTATGGTTACTTATTATTGATGATGGCCTAACTGTTGTATCCCGTTTTATTTTAAAACTTTTGGAATGATTATGATTATGATTATTATTATTATTATTTTAGATGTCAATTATTAAAAACTTGAACTCACTCAGCTCAAGCTGACTTTGTGTGCATGTTAGTGTGAGTTTCAGGTTAGGAGGAGGATGTGTTTCCGCTTGGACGTGCACGAGACTACTTGGACGGTGGAGGGCATACATAGTCGGAAGTTTTAATGGTGAACATTTTTCTTTTACAGTTTTATTAAATACATTGAAGTTTGGTTTTGGGCAAAATTCTTGAGTTTTGGGAACTTGTCTTAATAATTATAATTTTCCGATGAATTATACTCTGAATTGGTTATTTTAATGGAATGAATTGTTTTTGAGTTTAAGTATTTTTATAAGTATTTTGTATGAATACCAACTATAAGATTCCCGGGATTTGGGGCCTTACAGCTTCCCGTTCAATTCTGGAACGAAGCTGTGAATACTGCTTGTTATACATTGAATCGCATCCTAACGGTAAAGAAATTCAAGAAAACAAGTTATGAACTTCTGAATAAACGTAAGCCTAATCTAAAGTATTTGGAACCATTCGGGTGTCCGTGTACGGTGTAGAAGAGAAATTCCAAGAAATTTGATGAAAATGCATTTGAAGGTTACTTTCTGGGTTATAATTCTCCAAAGAAGCGAATCTTCAATCTTTCTTTGGGATGTGTAAAGGAATGGTATCTTGTAGATTGTCAAAGCTACACTACACCTCCAGCCGGCAAGGGTCCGGATTGGATGTTTGACTATGACGATTTATTTAATTCGTTCACTCCAGCAATTGATGAGATATCTGAAGACTTGGTACGCTCGTATTTGGAGGAACAATGTCTTCTGATTCCAAGTTCTTCTACTTTATATCTGAAACATCGAATGATGGTCCTTACACTTCCAATGACGCTGACTTTTTCGTCTCGTCTTCAGTACCGTTTGATGCAGCTCATGAAACAAATGAGCTGATTCTAGTTGAAGATATATCATCGACTGTCTCTGTAGACACAGTAGAGGAAAATATCACCAATCTTGGTGATAATGTATTTATACCTGCGAATCCTTCTTTATGGATTCACACTAATCATCTACAGGAATAGATAATTGGTGATGTGAACGATGGTGTTCGAACGAGACACCAGTTGGCTAATGTATGCGATGCTTAGTTGATTGTAATGCATCTCCTTCAGACGATCCGTTGTTGTGTTCCTATACGGATTTGCATTCAACAGGGATTCTGAATATTGCACAACACACTTGCTTCTTATCTCAGATAGAACCAACAAGTGTCAAAATGGCACTCAAGGAACCGTCTTGGGTTTAGTCTATGCAGGAGGAGCTGCAGCAATTCGTATGACTGGGTTTATGGGATCTTATTGACAAACCCGACTGAGTTAAAAGGGCTACACCGACTAAGTGGGTTTACAAGTGCAAGAAAGACGACCGTGGGGTTATCGTGATAAACAAGGCACGATTGGTTGTATTAGGATATAATCAACAAGAAGGCATTGACTACACGAAAGTGTACGCTCCAGTAGCACGACTGGAAGCGATACGCATATTTCTAGCCTACGCAGCCTACAAGAACTTCAAAGTTTATCATATGGACGTTAAATCGGCATTCTTGAATGGGGAAATGCACGAAGAAGTTTACGTGAAGCAGCCTCCTGACTTTAAAGATCCTGACTATCCCAAGCATGTTTATCATTTAAACAAGCCTCTATATGGTTTACACCAGGCCCCGAGAGCTTGGTATAGCACATTGGCTGACCATTTGATTGATAGTGGCTTCAAGAGGGGAACTGTGGATTGTACTTTATTTTACAAGAATGTTGGTGATGATTTGCTCCTCGTCCAAATTTATGTGGACGATATAATTTTTTGTTCAAAAAACGATAGCTTGTGCAAAGATTTCGAGACAACGATGCAGACGAAATTCAAGATGAGCTCGATAGGGGAGACGAGCTTCTATTTAGGACTGCAAGTTCACCAGTCTGATTCCGGTATCTTTATCCATCAGACGAAATACGTGAACAATGTTTTGAGCCGATTCAAGATATCTGCCGGAAAAATCCCTTCGACACCTCTTCCAGTGGGTCACAATTTGTCACTGGATGAATTGGAGGATACCGTTGATCCGACCCTGTATCGAGCCATGATTGGTTCTCTTATGTATTTGACTGCATCACGTCCTGATCTTATGTTTGCTGTTTGTTTATGTGCCAGGTACCAATCGAGTCCCCGAGTGACTCATCTAGCGGCAATTAAGCGTATCTTACATTATCTGAGGGGACATCCAGACATTAGGTTGTGGTACCCCAAGGATGATAAGTTTGATCTCATGGCTTATACTGATTCGAACTATGGAGGATGCAAGATCAACTTCAAATCTACAACATCGGGTTTTTAATTCTTAGGAAATCGGCTTGTTTCATGGCAGTGTAAGAAGCAGACAACACTCTCATCTTCTACAGCCGAAGCTGAGTATGTGGCGGCCTCGAGTTGCTGTTCACAGGTTCTTTGGATCTAGCATCGTCTGCGGGATTACGGTTTGAAGTTTCTTACTACTCCCATCTTTATTGACAATTGGCTGCTATTTCAATAACCAAAAATCCGGTTCAACATTCCAAAACTAAACATATTGAAATCCGTTGTCACTTTATTCGTGATTGTTATGAAAAGAAACTAATAGATATTGAAAAAATTCAGAAGGATTTTCAAAAAGCTGACCTTTATACCAAGGATTTCGATAAAACGCATTTTCAATACTTGCTTGGTATAAATGGTTTAAAAACTTTAACTAATATTCAAAAGCTCGGTTGAATCAATTTATTTTCATTTTTCTTGTTGTTTTCTATTTGTAGTTTTTAGGGGGGGGGGGGGATGATAAAAATACAAAAATATTGTGGTTTCCGTTTTGTACAGAAAAAATAAAAACTCCAAAAACATTCAAATAGTGAAAAATTCAAAAACATTGAAAAATTCTCCTAAAAATGATTTCTTGAGTAAACAGAGAAAATGATAGTACATTGATAGGATTGATCTGGTACATGAATAAATTAGATTAAAAAATAGGTGAGGCCAGCAATATGATATGCAATGATAGGCTTGACATGCTATATAGGAACTGATAAGATATAAATATAATGAAATGCTGAATTTAGTGGAATAACACCTAGACGTGTGATACTATATCTGATTTAATAAAAGTCAAAAAGTTAAAAAGATTACTGTATGTGCATGCGTTCATTTTTTAAGAAAATTCTACTTTGTTTTATCTTTAATTTTGCAAAGAAATTCAACTTTATTTTTTCTTTATTTTTATTCAAATATTGGATCCTCTCATGCGAGATAAGACTATCCGACCTGAGGATTAATATTTGAGTGTTCTGCTTTATTTTCTTGGTGTTTTGTATGAAATCTTGGACTTTCTCCACGCGAGAATATGGTATTATCCGAATTGGGAGTTAAGATTTTATACAACTTCAGCTTATTTTTTATCTTTTTATTTTGTAAAAATGGAACCTTATCTGCGTGTAGTAATACCGATCTTAAGGGAAATTTTAACGTTCTGCTTTATTTTCATTTTATTACTTTTGCATGAGTCATAGTTAATCGAAAGTTTAAAGTCATATGAAAAACATACATGTGTAAATTCACTGTATAAGAGATAGAAATATTATATCGGATAGGTGAAGTCCACATAAAATTCGTGCCTAATTGAACCTAAATAATATCGTAAAGTTTCTGAAAAGTCTGTTTATAGTTTAAAAGGATAACTATATTGGCAATCATCGTTAGGTTACGTATACAATAATATCGAAATTGAAGTGTTACTTAAAGATTTCCTTGTCAATATGATTTCCTGCTAGAATTCACAAAAACATGTACTGCTTTAATGGATGTTAACTTTTACTGCTTTACATTTACTGCATGTTATTTTTGTTTGCAAAATTTCAAAATCCAAAAAGATTTGAATTTTTCTGCTTTATTTTTGATTCACCGAGCTGGCGAATATTATCAAAATCAAAAAGAAAGTTTTATCCCAAAATTTTAAGTTAATCGTGCTTAACGTATTTTAAAGTAAAAATCTGTTTAAGTTAAACATTACCGATCTTTGAATGATCGGCTATTTTAAAGTATTCAATTAAAAATCTTAATTGTTTTTAATTGATTATTTAATTCATTTTCAAAACCCGAAATTGGTTTTCAAATGATTATTTAAATCATTAATGAGATTCTATCTCATTCGTTAAAGTAAATGATGATTCGTTAAACTTTGTTTTAACGAATGTCAAGCCATTTGTTATTTATTCGTAACGAATGATCTCATTCATTATGATAGTCACATTCGCTTCCGCTGAGCTAACGAATCGAAGATATTCGTATAAACAGTAAACGAATGGAGTGTTAAAAGTATCATTCGTTTAGTTTTAACGAATGTAAATCTGATTCGTTATATTTTTTAACGAATAAGGTTTTTATATTAACAAATGAGGATATTCGTTATTTCAAATTTAACGAGTGGCCTCGAATCGCTTGAAATTATTGAAAGTTTATAATCCTAATGCAGACGAATGGACCTTTTATTCGTCTGTTTACTATTTCATCAAAATCTAAAAGAAACTCTTGCAAAATTTCTTCAGAAATCCATAACTACGATTCAGTTAAATTGATTAACACGTTATTCTACAGGTAAAGGCGATGACAATGATACCGGATTTACGGAATGTTATCCGAGTTGTAGGGTTAAATTGTTTAAATTATTAACTGACATGAACGGATATTAGAACTAGTCAAATGCTTAGTGATTTAGATGAAAGTAGTATCATTGATCATGGTTTAGTGTATTAATTGTGTTTCCGATATGGTTGATTGGGTTTAATCGACAACATTATCATGAATCCACTGAATCAAAAACGATGTTCTTCGTCTTTAACTTATTGATAGTCAAAGTTCTTTTAATTTTGACTTCTAATAGTCAAATATAATGTAAATGATATTCGTTATAGATAAACGAATGACCAAGTCATTTGCTTACGTAGCGAATGGGGTAATTCGTTTAATAACGAATAAGCTCTCTTTCGTTTATTTTTAACGAATGAGATGTTGTTTTGTTAAAAATAACGAATGTGAGAGTTGATGTAACGAATATGGTTGGTTTGTTAAAAATAATCTCATACAAATGAGGACATTCATTTAAGAGTATAATAACGAATGTGCTAGTCATTCGTTAAACAGTAGGATATTATTGAATATGTTACTAATATTTTATTCATTTTAAACAGAATGGCTGACGAGATCGTTCCTAATCCTGTTCCCGAGCAACAACCGGAGATTATTCCTGAACAACAACCCAAGGTTCAAGCTCCAGAACCAGTTGCTGAACCTGTGGAAGCTCCAGTGCTGTTATCGTGGGATAAAAAACACAACATCTATCGTGGGATAAAAAGCACAACACCTATGCAACCAGTTCATCTGAACTTCTATGGTATGTCTTCCCAAGCTCAGATATTTCATTTGCTGAATCTGTTGCATCTACAACAAACTCAGATGCAAGAAGATAGAGCTTCTCACGAGCTAGCGCAACGGAATATGTTCAGACATATTCAATTCATTCAGAGAGAGAACAAGGAATTGAAGGCCCTGGTTGCTGCTCAGGGGAGAGATTGGATAGACAAGATGATCATCCTTCAACTTACATGCAAAGAAGACGAGCTGAAAAAGTTGAGGAATGATGATGATGATGATCAGGATGCAGGTGGTGTTAGAGATCAACAACCGGGCGGTAGTAATGCACCGTCGGCAGGTAATCAAGCTGGATCGAGTGTGAGTGGAAGTAGTGAGGGACATAATCTGCAGATCATTCCTTAAAAATATTATACACGTGCAAAGTCGATCGATGTTATTCCGGCTAATATGATTTTGTTTGTAGGAATGGATGGTATTGTGTACAGTATGGTGAATGCATATGAGATCGAAGAGGGTGAATTTGTTGATCATTCAATTACTAAAGAAAAAGTTGCCCTACTTCTTGATCTAAACCAGGATGAGGTTGAGGAACTGGGAAAGACTGTTGAGGTGGAGATTGAATTTGAGGAAAGTATGAATCCAGGCATTCCACATGGGAATGTGCCTGAGTACGAGGAGGTTGAGGTTGAAGACGTGACTGCTGAGGAGTATCCCGAGATGTATGCATCGACAAATTCTGATTCGGGTATTCCATTTTTTACTATTGAACACTTTAAAGAAGCAGAGCAGCGTCTATGTGAAGAACTAGATAGGTGGAACAAAGAGGCTGAGACAAGTCACTTATCAACAAAAGAGAAGAAAAGGATATGTGCTTTGGATGGTATGTTCGGACATGATGTCAAGCGAATGAACAAGATGATCGAGACATTCATATACAATGAGCTGGAGGAAGTCAGACAAGCGAAGGCTCGAGCAACGGCATACAAGATGAAGAAGTACAGGAGTTCGAAGGATGTGAAGGGTGATTTAGTTGCTTGGCAATACGATGTGGAGCTTAAAGTATATATCTTCAAGTGGGAGCACAGTATTTATTATTTTAAGCGTCATCACGATATTTTGACTATGCCTAGATGGGATGTGAGAACCTTAGCCAACCGACCGTTTGTTAATCAGGGCAAAGACCAATGGGCTTTATGGCTCTATGATCATCTCCTACACGAAACCAAATTTGGTTTCAAATTCTTCAAGCCGCTGGTGCCGCAGCATAAGTATATTGACGAGATTGATACACGTACCGGCTGGAGGAAGATGGTCTTGCAAGTCGAGCTGCCGAAGACAATGAAGAGGGCACCAATGAAGATATTCCCTCAGAGTCCATTCACCACGTTCAACAGATGGTACTATGATAATCTGACGGGTGAATACGTGTTATCGATCCGATGTGGGTCGTTAACTTATCGCAGTCTGATAACGATGTGTTATTCCATAATCGGATCCGATTTGCTAACGTAAGCGACTACGATCTTGCAATGCAATTTCAACATGTAGTTCGCGTTTGTTATGCATTCAAGATTCACAGTTGCACTGACTGGAAGACAAAGATGTTCCAGAAGTGAAGAATAAAGAGCTCGAGACGAGGGGGAGTTTGTTGATACACGACTTGGGCGTCTCGGTCTTTATTATATTATTATTATAATTTTTGATAATGTAAGGGGTATTTTGGTAAATAACCCACATTCGCTCTATTGTAAGGCCTTTCGTCACTCCGTAACGAATGAGCCACATTCGTTATAATATAAGCCACATTCGTTAACCTAGCTTAACGAATGTGACAACGAATGAAGGGCTATTCGTTAGATAAATGTAATGCGAATGAGTATGTTCATTCGTTATAGTTAAATGTAATGAATTACATATTCGTTAAGTTTTAAGTTAACGAATGTGTCATCCCCTATATATATCCTTAACATTATTAGTTATGTAATCGAAGTTTTTGTTAATTCTGTTTGTGCCTCGTTACTCTGACGAAATTCTCTCAGATTACACACATAAACACACACTAAACGTATGAGTTTCGTGTTAATCGTATTAGAACCATGAATGTCACGTTGTAATCAACGATCTAGATCCATACAAGGTTTCTCAAATTCGGTAAAAGTAAAGGTGAACACGATGATGTAGCGAGGAAAAAGCCTAAGATTCTGGTGAGGATCCTCAGAAAACAACCTCGAGAGGGGAAAGTTATCCCCTGCCTCAATTTATTAATGTAAAATATGAGTGCAACTCGAGTGCAATTGTTGCTCGAAGCTAGTAGTTACAGAGAGTGTTTTGATTGTGTGTATTGTGTCCTCTTTCAATCAGCCAAACCTCATTTATATAATACATGAAAATAACTAATTGTCCTATAATTACGGGAACCTATGCTTAAGTGACCGTTTGAAGACTTTTCTTCACTCCCACGTGCATTTCGACTTGGTCCTCCGATTTTTCAAGCAGAATAAGTCAACTAACCGTTGTAGGCCGTTATTCTTTTGAGTAACCTACAAGCTTATCATAAAAACACAAGTACAGCTTGTAAGGCCCCGAACCCCGGGGACCTCACAGTTGGTATTCATTCAAAACACTCGTAAAAATAATTAAACTTAAAAACAATTCTTTTCGTTAAAATAAGCATCACAGAGTATAATTTGGCGGAAAACGTAAATAAGTAAATGAGTTCCCAAAACCCCGGAATTTTGCCCAAAATCAACATAATCTTTAAAAAAAAACTTTTAAAATTAAATGTTTAATAATAAAATCTTCAATTCCCGTATGCCCTTCACCGTCCAAGTAGCTTCGTACAGGTCCAAGTGATAAGGTATCCTCTTCCTAACCTCAAACTCACACTAACATGCACACAAAGTCAGCTTAAGCTGAGTGAGTTCAAGTTTTAAATAAATAACAAAAGTCTTAATAATCATTCCAACGGTTTTAAAACGGTAAACGGAAATACATCGGTTAGGTCACCACATTCAATAAATAGTCATCCTTACGTATGAGCATCTCTATACGTGCATTCCTATATATATCAATATATATATATATAACATTCAATAATAACATTCAGGGCCGAGAAAACGTACAACCCAAACACGTAACATTCAGCGCATGCAAATGCAAAGTAGGCATACGCAACATTCAGTAGTCGAGACGACTACGACATTCGCCAAATATTGGCCATAACATTCAGGGCCGAGAAAACGTACAACCCAAACACGTAACATTCAGCGCATGCAAACACAAAGTAGGCATACGCAACATTCAGTAGTCGAAACGACTACAACATTCGCCAAATAGAGGCCAAACAATAATTTATGTATATGATATATGTTAACATTCCAAGGCCTACCCTATTCAAGCAAGCCTATATAAAATCGTTTAAAACATTTCATCCAGTAGGAAAACACTTAGGTGTGCATGCTAGCCCAAAAGTTAAAAAGAGTTAAAAGGGGGCATCATGAACTCACCAGAAATCGATCGAATACCTGCAACGAGCTAGGAAACCCCTAAGTGCACACTCACAAGTAAGGGCCTGTAAATAGTACAAAACGCGTTATTAAACTAGATCGTAAGAACACTCTTGCCTAATGGGCCGTTCAAGCCTAACACTTTGGCCCAAGGCCCAACACGTTGGCCCAAGGCCCAACAACTTGGCCCAAGGCCCAACCCATACCCAATTACTTTACCTCAGCCCCAAAAACCTTTCAACTAACCAAATCCACCAGTTAAGCCTAAAACGAACTTATCGATTAATAACGAGTAAAACATGTAGATTTTAGCATGCGAAGATGCATTTAATTTCATAGGATAACCTTTGAAATAAATTATTAAATTTTTACCAGACTTTAATAAATGTCTTAGGTTTATAAAAATATTTATATTATATTTATCTATTGCACAAAAAAATTGTAAAATTTCCTCCAACACAGCAAGGTACGTGCAGCTATTTCAGTGCGCAACAAAATGGTTTTATTTTTATATAATTCATTACCAAACCAAATTAAACGATTCCAATTGGGTTTGGTTCCTAACTCAAAATACTAACTTCCAGAAGTGGAATCAACCAATTTGGACCTGTCGAAAAAAGGTTATGACGTCAGGAAGACAGACCAGAATCCGTCATCCGGCATCAGCTTTGACACTCGATTTTATAAATTCATAAAAACCATTCAAATCTAGTCCAAAAATTACGTATTATACATTTCTGGAAAATAGACTCAAAGTAGAACATCATGGAATCAAGAATCGATCAAAAACAATGGATTACCATCGCGTTACAGACCCTACAATAAACGTATACGAATCTATCAACAAACTGTTATCATCAAAACTCAACCTTAACGACCAATAAGCGAGTTAATATGATCAATTAAGGTGTAAAAGACATGGAGAATCATAAAACCGACCTTGAATTGAAGTTTTTACAGTTGAAACATGGCTGCACAGAATATTTTCGAGCAGGGGGGGGGGGGGTCTTGAGGCCGATCGGCTGCGCATAGAGTTAGGGTTAGGGTTTTTCTTTTTTTAATATTATGATATAAAATAAATTACACTCTAGTCCCTCAGTATGAAGTGTGTAGCAACTTGGGTGGAAAGTTACATAATTTTAACATATCGGGATGACGTAAAGGCTTTCGAGAAACGTCGGTTAAATCCCGAGAATAATACATACTTTACAAGTTTTACTCTTGGAACCGGAATTAACGGGCGTTACACAGCTGGTTAGTTCAGTATCCTGCAGCTAGCTGGGAATCCAAGCTATCAGGATAATCTTCAGGATCATGCTAGGAAAAAAATTACCCCTAATAAACATATACCTCAAAAACTCTAGTATTTTGAATGGTGATCAACCATTTCAATAACATCCTTATCACTACCCAATGGTCTTAAACCAATATCTACGTCTACATTTTTTTCTAAATAACCTAGTTCTTCTACCATATTCTTTATAATAATCACAGAAAAATATTCAGAGTGAACCTTAGCAATAACGTCAACATAACCCAAATCATATCTTCTGCCTCCTGGATCATTGTTAAACTTGCCACCATGGTGAACTTGTAGTGTAAACTGGTATGGGTTATTTGCTGGAATTTTAAGGTAAAAAGCATATTAGGATTGAAGAAAAAGATTAAACAATAGGACGATTGAACAAGGATTTGACCGAACTAACCGTATTCCACCGAAGGTTCCAACTCAGACGATCCTTGTCGAACAACCCATATCTCAGCCATATTTGTGAAGATCAGATTGCTCAATTTCTTGAAGGATCAATGATCGGTTTTTGTGGTTTTATCTAAGTATCAGATTGCTTGAAGGTGTTAGGGAATTTTTAGGGTTTTATCAAATATAACGGGGGAACGATGTTTAAAGAAAAAAGATAATAAAAATAATAACTCAAATCTATTTTAACCTTGACTTAATGGAGGAAAATTGACGGGGTTAAGAAAAGTACTAAAATTGCAAGGTTTTGGAAATTAAGGTAGCCATTTGCACTAAATTCAAAATCAGTACTAAAAAGTTGCGTAGTTGGCTAAACCACAGGTACAAAAATGGCACTTAACTATTTCTTTTAATAAAAGATACCAAATAAAATACTTAGACCAAAAGTTAATTTAAGATAACCAAATTTATTTATGTTACGTGTTAAAATATTAATCTAGACCTACCCGGTTCAACGTGTTAAATTAACGATTACACATGTAAACAATAAATGAACATAGATTCAAGAATTTGAAAAATAAGAATAATGTTAATAACTTGAAATGAATAATTTGTGATTTAGTAACAACAATAACAATCAACAACAATATAGTGTTGAAATCGATGTTGTAACTTAACAAATGCAAAACAATGATAAGTATCATAAAAAAATAATCTTTCATGAAAATCAAAAATTTAAAACATGTCGTGTTTTCGGGTTTGAAAAATAGCATATTTTACACATAAAAGACTTGAACTTGGCTCTTTTGAGCAAATGGTGGTATAGTCTAAAAAATTCCTGGAATCTGCTATGAGTCAAGTGATATGTGCTTTACATGGTAATTCAAGAACTATAAAACTCGTGTGTGTTAAAAAATGCCTCTCGGGTGCTCGGAAATTTATATTCGACCTAGACAAATATTATGCAAAGTTTAGGATGGATTTGCAATATAATCTTGTGTGTAAGGTTTGAAAATGGGATAAGAGCTATTTTTGGGTGTCAATTGGAGTGAGCTGAGTTTGTTTAGTGAGATTATTCCTTCGATATTTAACTTGGCTAATAAAAAAAACGCTCTCGTTAAGGACTGTTGCGAAGTTACGGACTGCATAACTTCTTGGAGTTGGATGTGGAAAAGGACCCGTCCATAGTTGAGGAATGGGCCGAAATTCAACAACTTATGGCGGTTTTAGCTAATAATCTCTTTCGGAAGAGCAAGACAGCTGGGGATGGAAAGATGCTCTAGATGGTGGGTTTGCAGTAAAAGTAGTTTGTCAAGAGTTAAAAGATAATGAGTATAGCAATTACTCCTTCAAATGGGATTGTTGGGCTCCGTCAAGATTAAATTATTTATTTGGTGATTGATCGATGGTATGTCTTACCAAGTGTGCCACCTCTTTTAGGGGGGATTTATTTTCCGGATTTGTGTTCCCAATTTGTTATAATGGTATTAAAAATGCAGACCACTTGTTGGTGCTTTGCCCTTTCTCGAAGAAAGTTTGGGTAGAGGTTTGTAGGTGGGTCAAGATTCTCACTCCAGGAACGTTTGAGGATCTCAAGTCGATTAATCAATATGGGAAAGATTGGAGTTCAAACAAGGTAAAAGAAGAAAATGATCATAACCATCTTTTATGCTATCAAGACGAGTTTAAGGGAGTGGAGGCAATGATAAAGTTTTATCATGGAGGTTGAGTAGAGTGTTGGTGTTTGGTTTTGTTTGTCATTCCATTTTTTCTCAGTTTCCCAGCCTTTTGCTGGGTGTGTATATTTTAATTTGTTAAAGTAATAATATAAGCTTTGCCGTTAAAAAAAAGAAAAATAAAATAACATATCATTATATATATAATTTTGAACTTTTTTATGCATCATGAGTCGTGCATATTGCTGGTGGAGTAGTAAAGTGCATAATTGGTTGTAGATAGTTTTGATGAGGTTGTACAACGTGCAACTGGACCGGCTTTGTGTACATGTTGTTCACACTTGATAGGTGTCTTCAACCTTTTCAACTTTGATTTCTGTTTCAAACATGTGGCCCATGCTCTGTCAAAACCTATTCTCTTTCCAAGATTATTCAATCACACTACACCTACCTCAATATCTAGAAATTAAAAGACAGAAGAGTGGTCTATGTAACATTTCGGGTTTCTGTTTCATGATTTTGTAATCGTTACCTGACCCGGTTCATGTTCTGGTGAATTATCAATAAAATATTTCTGTTATTTAATTACTTCTTTTATATATTTTGTTAAACTATCTGAGAATTTCCAAAATAAACCCCTAAACTAGACAATTCACCATTGTTGCACCCACCACAAAAGATGAAGGACCAATCTGCAAAAACTTACCAAAAATATTCAAACCTCCTTCCTCTCTCTTTCCTTCTTCATGATCGCCGGCCATCATCGCCATATTTTCTTTTCTTGATCCATAATTCTCGGGTATGATCAAAATTGATTTCACCAAATCTTTGATTAATCAAAATCGTACACACCGACACATCAAACATGGTAAGTGAATCAATATGGACAGCGAATTGACCTAAACGAATCGCGGCTTAACCGACCCCTAAAACTCCATATAAACACAATCATTATGCAATTAAATTACACCACACATTCCTCTCAATCTCGCGACACAAAGCCCTAATCTAATTGCCCTATACAAAGCCGTTAAGACCTGTTTATAGTTCGAGAAAGAGCCGCAGCCATTGTCATCGTTCTTCACTCATCTGTCATCAAATTGGGTAATTAAAACATGTTTTTAGTTTGTTTTTAACCAAGAATCATTAACCCTAAATCAATTTCAATCATCATCGACGCTTTGTTGATCAATTAGAGTGAAATAGATCTAGGGTTATGTTCTTTGAAAACTCGATGCAGGTTGTATCTGTTTATATGTTTTCAGAACTGGTAAATCTCACAAACTAACACACCAGCATGGTGGCTGGTGTGTGAAAGATAGGTTACGGGAACCGGTCCAGGCGCGGGTTCGAACCCCGACCCGGTTTTTTCTTTTTTACTTTATTTTGCTTAAATCTTTGATTTAATTTTATTATAATCATAATATAATATTAAATAAACTTTGTTTTAACAAAACCGAACCTCATAAGTATTATTTTGGCCGTGGTTTCGTGTCATAGTTACCTATCTATAAATGTATATATTATATATTTTTATCGATATATATTTATGCATAAATAATTAACATATACACATAAACATACATATAATACTATAAAACAAATACTATTTTATTTCTTTATATATTCATATTTATTTATTTATTCATTTATTTATGGTACTAAACCGATCTAGTTCAACGGTCCGAATAAATTCTCCCATATTATATATATATATATATGAATTTTTGTTTTTAAATTAATGTTTCATTTAAACATATATATATATAATGTTTATTAATACTTAATATCGGTTATTGTTTATTTAAAATCTATTTACTTTAAAAATATGAGCATGGATAAAATATATCACTTATATTAATTACCAAATAATAGTACTAATACAAATAATAATAATAATAATAATAATAATAATAATAATAAATATAATGTTAATACTAAAATTAGTTAATAAATAATTAACGAATAAAATAATCTAAACCCTAAACGACTCCCAAATATTTCAAACCGATTAACATACAAGAATAACGTTGAGACTAATAATACCTCATCAAATCTCAAATCATTATTAATTCTTATCTTCATTTATTAATACTATCGTTAAACAATTAAGGCATTTTTGTTGACGTATCTCGAAGGCTTAAACGTGTTCATTCTCACTTTTTATTATTATCTCATCCTCATTTAATTCACATATAAGGTAAGTAATTCACATCCCCCTTTTTACCATGTTATATTTTGGGGGCGTTATGCGTTAAATCATTTTTCACTACAATTCCACTATTTGCGTTATATGATATTGCTCAATTAGTTATACGTGCAAATGTGACTATGTGTTTATTTTATGTTTTGGTGGTTGGTATCTCATCCTCATTCTCATCTTCATTAGTATGATCATACGCCGTCGAGAGTATTTCGTTATCCATGGGATTCGAGTGAAAGACAACTTTTATATTATTGTTATGCTAGTTGTAGTATTTCATATTATCGCAAGGTATTGTCATTTTTATATTATATATATATTCAAAAACCGTGATTACTTGCTCAACTTTATGTTGACAAACTATGTATTTTCCCGCATGGCGCAGGTAGCTATATTGGATGAAGAATCAAGGGATTAACGAGTACTTGGACCTTAGGATGCATGATGAATTAAAGACTATCTATTTCTTTTTATATAATTGTTTTATTTATTTCTATGAGACAATGTTTATGCTTTTGCGTACTTGAATAATATGAAACGAATAATGTAGATAATGACACGTGTATTTACTTTAGTGTCTTTTGAGTTATCATACAATTATGTCACGCCCCAGCATATTCTGCCGTAGGTTGGGGTATGACAGGTTGGTATCAGAGCCGAAGGCTATAAGATTGGTGGTTAGACGTAACGGCCTAGTAGCATGTTTAGGGTCCCTATACATGTTCCTATACGTGCACCTTATTTGTTTAAAATTTTTATACATAGCTTAATTTATTTAAATTGTTTATCATATACAATTGTATACAAAAGCACACACTTATTCCGATGCTATGCCTCAAAATCATTTTTCAAAATTTTAGTACGATTTTTAAATCGGAAAATTCCTTAAGAATTCCCACCTTTTACCTTCGCTCTCCTTAAGGATGATTCGTGTAACAAATACGTAGTAACTGTAAGGGGAACACACCTGTACACCGATCCTTTGACACCAAGGCTTACGAGCCTAAGGAAGTGCAATGCGCATACATCTCAATCAACCGTGAGACCTGGTTGTCTTCCTGGAGGGTAAGGTGTGAGTGTGAAACTTGTTAGGCCAAATCGTATCACACCAAACGTTCACGAATCTACTACCCTCATTGCCTGGTCATGTGATGATCACATCCTTAATTTATAACCGAATTCACGGTGATACGTGGCTAAACTCGGTTTTCTGTATTGTGTTTTAGTTGAATAGTTGGGTGAAGTACACAAATACGGGGTGATTCCCGAAGTACTTCAACCATCTATCTCAATACCCCTCACAACTCAATTTTAATTGATTTTCGATATTTTTATTTCGTTGGAAGGACCATGGTGATTCATGAAATCCTTAACCAATAAATGAAATCCCACGTTTCAATTTTAAGTTATGTTATGACTATTCATTTATGTATTTATTTTATTTATCATTCCTCATTACGTCAACACTTATAAAATCACGTCTCATAAATGACTCCATTCTCAACCTCAACCTCAAATTGTTAAATAGAATTCACAAGTATCGATTTACACAAACTCAACCTCAAATTGTTAAATAGAATTCACAAGTATCAACTTATACAAACTCATACATTTACAACATTTACCCAAGTCTCATAAATTTTACACATTTGATCCTTGCAGTATGTCTTCCCGTCTCATCAACCGTACCTGCCGCGCTAGCAACTCTGGCCGTCGCATGTCATCTCGCATTATGAAGGGAATCATGGAAGCCCTCCCAATGGTCATCTCTCAACTCCAATCCGTGAATGCCGCTAATGTTCCCGCAAACCCTAATGTTTTCACTATCAAGAAATTCACCAACGCTAACCCAACCAATTACTTTGGGACTGAGGGTGCTACAACCCTTCTTCAATAGTTCGAGCACATGGAAAGCGTGTTCTTCCACTTTGCATGTCCGGATTACAAGAAGACCACGTATGCATCAAGTGTTTTCAAATCTAGAGGCCTTACTTGGTGGAATAGCAAAAAGAGAGACCTTGGGGTTGAGGTTGCCATGGGATAACCTCAAGAAGCTCATGCTAGACCAGTTCTGCCCGAAGTATGAACTCCGGAAATTGGAAGAAGAGTTCTGCAATTTGAAGCAAGAGGGATGTGATAATACCGCTTACAACGATCGGTTTCACAATTTGAGCGTCCTCATCCCGCACATGGTTACTCCTTTTGAGCGTGCCATTGATAAGTACATCACGGGTTTGCCGATGCAAATCCAAGATTCTGTCCTTAGTCGTGACCCAAAAGAACTTCATGATGCCATTACCCTAGCCGGTACCCTCACTGAAAACCACGTCAAGGCCGGGACCTTGACGTGGAAAAGTTCCAATAAGCCCAATGATAAGCCCACATCCGAGCCCGCTAAAGAGTCCAAGCCCACATCCTCGAAGCCCGAATCCTCCAAACACAACCACAACCACAACTCCTCTCATCATCGCAATAACATACGAAAGCCCAATTCATAAAATTTTGTTATAGCCTAACCACAAGCCCAACAAGCCCCTCTAACCAAGAAACCATACACCGGCCCACACCCGTATTGCAACACTTGTCAACGTCACCATTCGGCCCAATCCACTTGCCGAATGTGCACCAATTGCCACCGATTCGGCCACCTTACCCAATACTGCCGAGAAGCACCCCGTGTGCAAGCCGATCCACCGCGGTTCGCACCGACAAACCAACCCAACCGAGCCATCCCTCGTGCTACAATCACTAACACCGTTAGGGCTTGCTATAATTGCGGTGATCCAATCCACCTCCGCAATGCATGTCCTCGATTCGCTCAAGCCCATCAAGCCTTTGTTGCCCACAACCCTACTACACCTCCCAAGCCTACAAAGTTCAAACTTACCAACCGCAATTTACCCAACTCATGCCTCCTCCAAATCCTCAAGCTCAGTCCATGCTCATGCAAGCCTAGCAAGCTCCAACCCCTCAAGCTTCAACTTCCCAAACCCAAGCACCTTAAGGAACTCAAGGGCGTGCTTTCACCATTAATGCTAATTAAGCCCGAAATTCGAACAATGTGGTGAACGGTACATTTCTAGTTAACAAGCATCATGCATTGGTATTATTTGATTCGAGAGCCGATAGGAGTTTCATTTCCTTTGATTTTGAGTACATACTTGATGTGCCCCGTAGTAAGTTGTCTAAGCCATTCACGGTAGAGATAGCTAATGGTAGGTCGATCGTTATTGACTCTGTTGTCCGTAATTGCACGCTCACCCTTAATGGGCAAAAGTTCTCCATTGATCTCATTCCGATGTAAATGGGTAGCTTCGACGTCATCATTGGTATGGATTGGATCTCTCTTCACCGTGCCAAATTCTATGTTTCAAGAAGATTATTCGTATCCCTATCGAAGGTGGCGTAATTCTAAACGTCTCCGGAGAAAGACCATTCTCAAAGCTAAACCTCATGTCGTGCCTTGAAGCCCAATGTTATTTGTGCAAGAAGTATGTCGCCTTTTTAGCCCATGTCACCACAAAGGCCCACGAAGAAAAGCAACTTTCTGACTTCCCGATTGTTTGCGATTTCCCCGAAGTCTTTCCCGAAGACGTTTCTGGAATCCTTCCCATACGTCAAATGGAGTTTCGTATTGATCTTGAACCCAAAGCAAACCCCATAGCCAAAGCTCCGTACCGTCTTGAACCCTCCGAGATGCAAGAACTCTCCAACCAAATCCAAGAAATCACGGACAAGGGTTTCATTTACCCGAGTTCGTCTCCATGGGGCGCACCCATTTTGTTTGTCAAGAAGAACGATGGTACTCTTCGCATGTGTATCGATTACCGTGAACTCAATAAGCTTACTATCAAGAACCGTTATCCCCTTCCGCGCATCGATGATCTATTCGATCAACTTCAAGGATCCGCTTGTTTCTCCAAGATTGATCTCCGCTCGGGTTATCACCAACTTCGTGTCCTCGAGGGTGACATACCGAAGACCGCCTTACGTACTCTTTGTGGGTACTTTGAATTCCAAGTTATGCCTTTTGGGTTGACTAATGCTCCCGCCGTTTTCATGGACCTTATGAATCGCGTTTGTAAACCCTACCTGGACAAGTTCGTGATTGTTTTCATCGACGACATCTTAATATATTCTAAATCCGAAAACGAGCATAAAGATCATTTGCGTGCTATTCTCGACTTGTTGCGAAAAGAACAACTTTATGCTAAATTCTCCAAATGCGAATTTTGGCTAAAGCAAGTTCAGTTCTTAGGCCACATCGTCAACGACAAGGGTATTCACATTGACCCCGCTAAAATTAAGGTCGTTAAAAATTGGAAAACCGCGTCCTCTCCAACGGAGGTTCACTCATTTCTTGGTTTAGCGGGATATTACCGTCGCTTCATCCGCAACTTTTCGAAGATTGCTTCACCCCTTACCGCACTAACCCACAAGGGGAAGGTTTATGAATGGGATCCTGAACAAGAAAAAGCGTTTCAAACCCTAAAGGACATGCTTTGTAATGCTCTTATCCTTGCTCTTCCCGAGGGCAACAATGGTTTTGTTGTGTTTTGCGACGCTTCTATCCAAGGTCTCGGTTGTTTTCTTATGCAACGAGACAAGGTCATTGCTTACGCTCGGGGTCAACTCAAGGTTCACGAGAAAAATTAAACGACGCACGGTCTCAAACTTGGTGTGGTCGTGTTTGCCTTGAAAATTTGGAGACACTATCTTTATAGCACGAAATGTGTGGTCTTCACCGATCAAAAAATTTTGTAACACATATTCGACCAAAAGGATCTCAACATGAGACAAAGACGATGGGCCGAATTGTTAAGCGATTATGATTGCGAGATTCGCTACCACCCCGGGAAAGCAAATGTCGTGGCCTATGCTCTTAGTCGTAAGAGTCCATTAAATCCGTCTTGCTCAATTGTGTCACCATGAAATCCGACCTTCAATACCGCATCTTCGATGCTCAAAACATCTCCGTCACCGAAGGAAGTTTATACGACGAGATGTCGTGTGGTGCCGAACTCCGACTTGAAACCAAGTGTAATGGTTTGCTTTATTATTTGAACCGTTTATGGGTTCTCAATCGTGACGGTATTTGCATGTTCATCCTTGATGAAGCTCATAAGTCACGATACTCGATTCATCCCGGTGCGGAAAAGATGTATACCGATCTTCGTCCCATGTTTTGGTGGCCGGGAATGAAGAAAGATATTGCGGTATATGTATCTAAATGCCTCACTTGTTCTAAGGTCAAACCTGAGCATCAAAAGCCGTTTGGCTTGATCGAGCAACCACCGATCCCCATTTGGAAATGGGAGGACATAGCTATGGATTTTGTCACCAAACTCCCCACTACTCAAAGCCGCAATGATAGTATTTAGGTAATTATTGATCGGTTGACCAAGTCGGCTTATTTCATACCCATTCGAGAAAAGTTTTCCGTGAGTCAACTAGCTCAACTCTATGTCAAGAATATCATTTGTCGCCATGGAACACCGTTAACCATTATCTCCGATCGTGATGGCCAATTTACCTCTCACTTTTGGAATTCGTTGCAAACCGCTTTGGGTACCCGTATTGATCTAAGCACCGCTTATCACCCGCAAACTGATGGTCAATCCGAGCGAACGATTCAAACGCTCGAAGACATGCTCCGCTCTTGTGTCCTAGATTTTGGTGGAAATTGGGATACTCACTTACCACTCGTAGAGTTTTGCTACAATAATATTTTTCACACGAGTTTGTCATGGCATCCTTTGAAGCTCTCTATGGTCGAAAATGTCGTTCCCCGATTTGTTGGAACGAGATTGGTGAAGCACAAATCACCGGTCCCGAGCTTATTCAAGAAACTTCCGACCGGATTGCTCTTATTCGTCAAAATCTTCTTGCCGCTCGTAGCCGTCAAAAGAGCTATGCCGATAAGAGCCGTAAACCTCTCGAGTTCAATGTTGGTGATCGAGTTCTCCTCAAAGTATCTCCTTAGAAGGGATTAGTTCGTTTTGGTAAGAGAAACAAGTTATCTCCTCGCTTTGTTGGACCGTTGGAAATCGTTGAAAGGGTTGGTCGAGTTGCTTATCGTCTCGATCTTCCCGAAGAGCTCTCCAATGTTCATCCGACTTTTCATGTTTCCAATCTCATGGATCGTATGAACAAAGAAACTAAGCTTAGCCGCATTCCGCTTGTCAAAGTTCTTTGGGAATCCAAGCGTGGTCCCAAGTTTAGTTGGGAACGAGAAGACCAAATGCAAGCCAAGTACCCGCACCTCTTCGTTACGGCTTAATCTCTAATTTCGGGAAGAAATTTCCAAAAGTTGGTCATGCTGTAACATTTCGGGTTTCCGTTTCATGATTTTGTAATCGTTACCTAACCTGGTTCGTACTCGGGTGAATTATTAATAAAATATTTCTGTTATTTAATTATTTCTTTTATATATTTTGTTAAACTATCTAAGAATTTCCAAAATCAACCCCTAAACTAGACAATTCACCATTGTTGCACCCACCACAAAAGATGAAGGACCAATTTGCAAAAACTTACCAAAAATATTCAAACCTCTTTCCTCTCTCTTTCCTTCTTCACGATAGCTGGCCATCACCGCCATATTTTCTTTTCTTGATCCATAATTCTCGGGTATGATCAAAATTGATTTCACCAATCTTTGATTAATCAAAATCGCACACACCGACAAATCAAACATGGCAAGTGAATCAATATGGACAGCGAATTGACCTAAAAGAATTGCGGCTTAACCGACCCATAAAACGCTATATAAACACAATCATTATGCAATTAAATTACACCACACACTCCTCTCAATCTCGCGACACAAAGCCCTATACGAAGCCGTTAAGACCTGTTTATAGTTCGAGCAAGAGCCGCGGCCTTTGTCATTGTTCTTTACTCATCTGTCATCAAATTGGGTAATTAAAATATGTTTTTAGTTCATTTTTAACCAAGAATCATTAACCCTAAATCAATTTATCATCATCAAAGCTTTGTTAACCTTTTAATCAATTAGAATGAAATAGATCTAGGGTTATGTTCTTTGAAAACTGAATGCAGGTTGTATCTGTATATATATTTTCAGAACTGGTAAAACTCACAAACTAACACACCAGCATGGTGGCTGGTGTGTGAAAGATAGTTCACGGGAACCGGTTTTTCTTTTTTACTTTATTTTGCTTAAATCTTTGGTTTATTTTTATTATAATCATAATGTAATATTAAATAAACTTTGTTTTAACAAAACCGAACCTCGTAAGTATTATTTTGGTCGTGGTTTCGTGTCATATTTTCCTATCTATAAATGTATATATTATATATTTTTATCTATATATATTTATGCATAAATAATTAACATATACACATAAACATACATATATACATATAATACTATAAAACAAAAATTATTTTATTTTTTTATTTATTTATTTATAGTACTAAACCAATCTAGTTCAAGGGTCCGAATAAATTCTCCCATATTATATATATATATATGAATTTGTTTTTAAATTAATGTTTCATTTAAACATATATATATATAATGTTTATTAATACCTAATATCGGTTATTATTTATTTAAAATCTATTTACTTGAAAAATATGAGCATGGATAAAATATATCACTTGTATTAATTAACAAATAATAGTATTAACACAAATAATAATAATAATAATAATAATAAATATAATGTTAATACTAAAATTAGTTAATAAATAATTAACGAATAAAATAATCTAAACCCTAAACGACTCCCAAATATTTCAAACCGATTAACATACAATAGTAACGTTGAGACTAATATATCTCATCAAATCTCAAATCTTTATTAATTCTTATCCTCATTTATTAATACTATCGTTAAACAATTAGGGCATTCGTGTTGATGTATCTCGAAGGCTTAAACGTGTTCATTCTCACTTTTTGTTATTATTATCTCATCCTCATTTAATCCACATATAAGGTAAGTAATTCACATCCCCTTTTTACCGTTTTATATTTTTGGGGCGTTATGCGTTAAGTCATTTTTCACTACAATTCCACTATTTGCGTTATATGATTTTGCTCAATTAGTTATACGTGCAAATGTGACTATGTGTTTATTTTATGTTTTGGTGGTTTGTATCTCATCCTCATCCTCATTAGTATGATCATACGCCGTCAGATTAGCTAGCCATCTATGGGATTCGAGTGAAAAGACAACTTTTATATTATTGTTACATTTTTGTTATGCTAGTTGCAGTATTTCATATTATCACAAGGAATTGTCATTTTTATATTATATGTATTCAAAAACCGTGATTACTTGCTCAACTTTATGTTGACAAACTATGTATTTTCCTGCATGCCGCAGGTAGCTGCTATATTGGATGAAAAATCAAGTGATTAACGAGTAGTTGGACCTTAGGTTGCATGATGAATTAAAGACTATCTATTTCTTTTTATTTAATTGTTATGTTTATTTCTATGAGACAATGTTTGTGCTTTTGCGTACTTGAATAATATGAAATGAATAATTTAGATATTGACACGTGTATTTACTTTAGTGTCTTTTGAGCTATGATACAATTATGTCGCACCTCGGCATATTCCGCCGTAGGTTGGGGTGTGACAGTCTACCCATTTTCAGCGACCATCATTGACGTACGGCGTAAGATGCGAGTTCAGACGAACGAGAAACAGTGGTTGCGTCTTCATATAGGATGTTGGGGTTTAGAATCAAAAGTATGACGACTTAAACGCCAGATCAAGCAACAAATGATGGTTTAAGGGTCCTGCAATCAGGTTTGTGTGTTTAGAAAACTGAATGATTCAAAGTCATGTGGCCTGGTGTGACTGTGACACCGGTCATGCGGTGGTTGGAAGAAAGAGGGAAAGAAAACGAAGTTGCAGTGGGCACTGCTTCTCACCGGATCTTGGTAGGTGTCCAGGTTTGCTCATCGGATGTTTTGCGGGTCTTGTTGTTTCTTCACTGGATCTTACCCGGTGGTGGTGATTAACACGTTAAATCGGAAATGATCTAAAAACTAACTATATGGCGACGAGGGAGATGATTGATGATAATAAACAATAGGAAGTGAGGTGGGTTAAACATGATTTGGAAAGTTGAATTACAAATTGAATTATTATTCTGTAAATTTAGAACGATATATATAAATAAGTAAAATATCTTTCAAAATATCATTGATGTTTTTACTTTTATTTAACTATTCATTTACGTCTCCTTAAGATCCAAAATAAATTGTTAAAATCTCTACTTTTGACGGGAACCAGAAATACTCCATTAACTCAACAGCAGCAGCAGCTTCCAACAATGGCTTCCTCGGAAGTCACGTGCTACTAAACGCTCTATGACCACCTTCCAACTTCAGGCAGATGGTGCAGCAGGTCACTGGGGTGAAACCGGAACCCATGCGCCAGCCGTTTCTTAATAACACGTCAGCCTACGCTTGAATCATCCTATTAAATGTTTGTTTTTGGGGAATCTTTTCTTTTTTTCTGAGGTGTATATGTATTTGCATATCCTTGATATAATTAATGGTATATTATATTAGAGCATAAAAGACCTTAGCTGACTTTTAACCTGTAACTTTCTTTTTTCCTTTTAATTCTTCTAAGAAATAAATTGTATCTTCATTATCGCTACCAAAAAGTATACCTTTATAAACAAAAGGTTTATAAAAAATAGAGATCAACTTATGTTATTTTCTTCAATTAAGTACATATTCAAGCCAGAATCTTTCTATCAACGTTGGACTTCTTCAAAAATGAAAAATGAAGATCGAGTTATGTTATTTTCTAATTCAATGAAGTTTTGCTTTCCTTCTTATGATGGAATGGAG
>NW_027501125.1:0-61552 GCF_021521415.1 Bidens hawaiensis | reverse complement strand
ATTCATTGGTAAAGCGGTCAAGATAATTCCATGAAACCGTATTATACCGATAAAACTAAAATCGTTTCTTTGGTTAATGCATAATAGTTAGGGTTTAGAGATTAACATATCGTAGCAAACATCTTGGTCGAAATCAACAACAGGAGGTCGAATATCCCGCATTTCCATGTTTGCTCAAGAAATCGATACACTAGATCCAATTTGTGTTCTTCAAATCGTGTTGTTGTTCTTGAATTATTCAAATCGACAACAACTCTAGGGTTGAATTCGACGAATTCAAGAACAATACCACGATTTGAAGAATACACATGCGATTTAGTGCATCGATTTCTTGAGCAAACATGGAAATACGGAATATTCGACCTCCTGATGTTGATTTCAACCCAGATTTTTGCTGCAATATGTTAATATCTAAACCCTAGCTATTATGCATGAATCAAAGAAACGATTTTAGTTTTTTCGGTATAGTTCGGTTTTAGATAATTACCCTGACCACTTTACCAATGAATTACATCATGGACTGAAGTAGCAAAAAGAAAAAACTAAATTAAATTAAACATAAAATTGACAAAATTTCTAACTTTGGACTTAAGTAGCAAAAATATCAAACCACAGGGACGAAAATGGCCATTAACTAAAAATACACATGAGAAAGATAAAAATACCCCTTAAACTAACGGCATAGTTGGATGTCGTTAGACGGGGGGACGCAATTGGCTAATGTTTAAAACTATAAGGACTAAATTGACAAAATTTCAAACTTTAGACTGAAGTGGCGAAAGTAGCAAACCACAGGGACGAAAATGACCATTAACTCTTTAATTAACAACATATGAATCCGTGACTTTGGCTGTACATGTCTAATTAGGATTATATATACACCGGTACGGTGATACCTCATGTAAATGGTTTAAATATTAAATATGCTCTCACTTTTTTCTTAAGAATGAAGTTTTAGTTTATTTTATTCTTTTGCTTGTTGTAGTTATAAGTGAAGGGCGTGTATTCTCATGGGGGATTTAGAGGTTGCCGTTAGCTTATATGATATTTATGCATCTTATTCTTTACAAGTATACAAAGAACTTAAGTACATGTATACTAAATTAAGATTAATGTAGCTCATCAAACTTATATGATATTTACACATTAAGTTCTATAATAGACAAATATGTAGACTTAAAAAGTCAAAATTATTTTGGGTGGACGACTTAAAAACAAATATGTAGACTTAAAAAGTCAAATTACTGGGTGGATGACTTAAGTGTCGTCATGATGATACACTATACGTACAATATGGTTTGTAAAGTAGTCTTTTCACTGGTTTAAGATTAATAATATTTTGACTTGAATTGGCCTTCTGGCTCAATAGTATGGGGGTAATGGTTAAGGATTGGGATCCATAAGGTTTCATATTTATAACCTGATTCAAGGAGATTTTCTCATAGCGATGGGTTTTTTCCTTGATGGTGTTCTTGGGTTAGTCAGACCAACGTCAAAATTTGTATGGATGGTTGACATCCCGTCTCGAAAAGACTTAATCATGTATTAGAGGTGGATCCAAACACTAGTTAAAAAATATATATATAAATAGTGTTTTGACTAGTTTAAAGATATAGTTTTCTTCCACCACCAATTGGTGGTGAAGTTTTGACAATTTCAAATTAAAAGTGATAGTGTTAGTTATAACATGGTATTTAAAGAGGTTCTACTAGGGTAGAGGTGTTCAAAAAAACCGGTTATAGAACTGGTTTGGTCGGTTTAACCGAAAACCGGTTAATAGAAAAACCGGTTTTTAAAAAACCGGTTAGACCGGTTATTGAACCGCCGGTTAGTACTTCGGTTACTCATTCGTGGACAAAAACCGGTTATTGAACCGGTTAGTAAAAAAACCGGTTAAATTTAAAAACCGGTTATTAAAAAACCGGTTAACCTAAAAACCGGTTAACGGTCAAAAACCGGTTAACCTAAAAACCGGTTAACCGGTTTTTAGGTTAACCGGTTTTTGACCGTTATAAAACGGCTATATGACCGTTTGGGTCCTTTTTTGCCCGTTTTTTCTTGATTTCTAGCCGTTTTTTTTAACATTTTACCCCCACAAACAACTATATATAGTTTAGGTTGGGTAGGTTAGCTCACACTCGATTATACAACTCTACTAGCTCTAAACGTTTATTTCATACGCGATTATTTTGTTATCTCACACTCAATTATACCACATTACCACTCCATACGCTCTTATTTCGTAGTCGTTTATTTCATACTCGTACTCGTTTATTTCATACTCGATTATACGCTCTTATTATCATGGCCTCCCAAAGTGCTGCTTCATCCGTCAACATGGGTGCCTCGAACACAGACATAACGGTCGTTCGGATCATCCCCACGAAACGAAACCAATATGTGTGGCAACATTTCGACCTATGCGAACTGTCTAACGGTCGCCAAAAAGCTCGATGCAAGCACTGTTTGAAGTTCTATGCCAAAGATGCAAACTCCACTTTAAAAGCGCATATACAACAGCGCTTTTGCAAGGCCTTGAAGGACGAAGCGGGAAGTAGTTCGCAGCCGGAGATGACGAATCAAGGAGGGGTGTTTACGTACGACGTTGAAGCGGTACGTCAACAGTTTTCAAACTTTGTGATTCAACAAACACTTCCTTTCAACCACTTCGACAACCCTCAATTCACGGAGATGATGCAAAACTATGTTCAACCACGCTACCAACACGTAAATCGTTCGACCCTTAGAAGAGATTGTCTTAAAGCATGGAAAAACGCTAAATCCGAACTAATTTCATACTTTTCAAACTTACAAACTTGTGTAAACTTAACAACGGATGTTTGGTCGGTACCTCATGGTTCGCCCGACTCATACATTTGTGTGACGGCTCATTGGGTTGACCCCGAGTCGTGGCAAATGATGAAACGAACCGTTGCGTTTCAATTGTTTGATTACCCGCACACGGGTAGAAATATTTTTCAAATCTTGGATAAAGTCATTCGACAATACAAAATTGAAGATAAAATCTTTTCAATTTCGTTTGATAACGCGTCCAACAATACGGCCGCGGTTGGCCATTTAAAATTAAAGTATAAACCTATTTGTGATGGAGCGTTTTTTCATAGCCGATGCATTGCACATATTATCAATTTGGCCGTGCAAGATGGGTTAAACGTGATCGAAACGCAAAGAAACAGTTTTAAAAGAATGTTACGAGATGTTTTTAGCAACAATAAAACATTTTCAAGATACAAAAAATTTTGTGTAGAAGCTAATTGTCAATGGTTGGGGCCAAATAGGGATTGTCCAACAAGATGGAACTCGACTTGTAATATGTTTGAGAAAGCCATCCAACAAAAAGAATCATTAATTGCGTTTCATCAAATTTTGTCAAGTAGGGGTAAATGTGCATCATATGATCCTAGAAACTGGTTATTGATTGAGATCGTTACGGAGGTCCTTCAAATTTTTAAATCTTGCACAACTAGTTTATCCGGGGTTTACTATCCAACAAGCCCCATTGCTTTACCAAAAATTGCTGTCATGTGCACAAAGTTGAGTGAACTTGATTGTAGGGGTGCACCTTATTTTGATATGGGTGTAAAAATGAAAGAAAAATTTAGAAAATATTTTCAACAACTACCCGCTGTTTTGACATGTGCTGCTGCGTTAAACCCTTGCATCAATGTTGGTGGTGTTGAAGCTTTAATAGAAAAAATTTGTGATGAGCTTGGGTTAAACGACGATCAAAACCCCTATTATAGCCAAACTTTAAAGAATGCTTTCAACACCACCTTGTCAAACATGTATGATGTCTACCTTACAAAATACGGGTCGTCTTCCCAAATTCATGACTCGTTAAGAGCTGTTGCCCAATCCCAATCCCAAACCGACCTTGAAATGGGGATGTACTACATGATTTGGGAAGACGCCGGTAAACGTCAAAGGGTAAACACCCCAAGCACTGAACTTGGAAGGTATGGTGGTACCAACTTTGTGAAACACATGACTCCGGATGAATTTAGAAGTCTTGATTTGCTGGCTTGGTGGAGAGGTAAGGAGGATGAGTTTCCGATCCTCGCCGCCATGGCCAAAGATTTACTAACGGTCCAAGCTTCCACGGTAGCTTCGGAGTCTGCTTTTTCTGTTTCTGGCAGGGTTATATCGATTAGGAGGACTCGACTCACTGCACCAGCTATAGAGATGTCGATTTGCTACAAGGATTACTTGGACTCTTTAGATAGGGCACAACATCAACGCTCACTCGAGGGGGAAATGGAGTATGAAGCGGGCTTGTATGAAGACGAGGTCAATGAAGGACACACTCAACCAATGACCGATGAAGAAGCCGCGTACGACGATTACCTAAGAAATAGCTCGGGATCGGGTAGCGAAGAAAATTAGTTAAAGAAACAGCAAACATGGAGGCAAATCATGAGTAAGAAACAGCAAGTTGTTCATGTAATCGTGTCTAAGCATTCTTTTTCCTAATATGTGCTCTTATTTACTTGTTGATTTGGATTTTTCTAATTTAGTTAAAGAAACAGCAAACATGGAGGCAAATCATGAACAAACTGCGATTGGGAACAACAGGAGCATCTGCTAGTTCACGATTTAATGTTTGTATTTTTGAGTTAAATCATGAACAACAGTTCTTGGCAGAGATTTCTTCAGTGTTAATGATTTAATGTTTGTATTTTTGAGTTACGAATATGCGATAACGATTTAATGTTTGTATTATTAATGTAAAAACTATAAATGAAAGTTATGTGTTTTTAATCTTTGGTTTGTTGAAAACACATTCACCAACACACACTCATACTCATCTTCCAAGCAAAGAACCCTAACAACGAAAGCAAAGAATGGCTTCGGTCAGTCCGTTTTGCCTTGTAGTTACCGGTTTGCCTTGTAGTTACCGGTTTGTTTATACTGTGAAAAAATAATGGTCTTCATTAAGTACAAAATATAAAAAACAAATATTCGTATTTGAAACCGCGAAATTTAAAAAAAAAAAAAAAAAAAAAAAAAACCGGTTAATAAAAAAACCGGTTTATTAACCGGTTCTAACCGGTTTCTAAACCGGTCCTAACCGGTTAGACCGGTTAGGGTTTTGACAGAAAAAAACCGGTTATTAACCGGTCCGGTTATTAACCGAACCGGTTTTTTTTCCGGGCCAAAAAAAACCGGTCCGGTTAATAACCGAACCGGTTTTTTTAAAAAAACCGGTTTGTGCACCTCTATACTAGGGACACCAACCCCCTTCCTCCCTTCCCGCACCCCCCCCCCCCCACCCCCCAATATGTCCCTTATTACACGGGGGTGGTGTCCCTAGAACTCCCTATTTAAAGTCTTAAGTGAGTTGTAAAACATATATAATACTAGAGTAGTTTAATAATTTATTTTGAAGTGCATAAAATAATATTTGGGTAAGAGCTGGGAAGGAATCGGATTGCGTCGCGATGTCGTGATCTGATGTACGTAACCTTTAGCTATATATTTTTGTTAAAAAAAATTGTAACAATTTGTAAAAATTAGATAACCTAAAAGTAAACAAAAAATTATACGTAATACTTTACAAGATGACATTCATTTTATATCTCTACTAAAGTGCGTAACTATTACTATTGTATGTATTTACAATGAGTAATAATTATAAGGACGAATAAACTCATATACGTACCCCTTGTCATATGCGATATCCTGACGGTGTCCTACACTTCGAAGGTTAAAATACATATGCGCTGTTTATCTCAACTCTCAAGTAATACATTTAACACGTTACTTAACAAACCTTATGGATAAAACCATATTTATAGCTAGGACCCCTTAAGGTTTGGGGGTGATCGTTGAGATTTGAGATTTTTATGATCTTAGATTTGACACCTGACTAAAAAGGGTTCTCCCTATAGTGGTGGGTTTTTCATTGATGGTGTTCCTGAGTGCGTCATGCCGGGAGGCTCGGGAGTGCCAAAATCATTACAGACAGTTAAAATCCCATCTATGAAAAGCTCTCTTGAGTATTAAGACTTGAGGATAGTTTCAAACACTATTAAAAAAAACTATTACTAATTAAAGGTGGAGGAAAATTATAGTTTTAATCAAAGGGTACATATGTTAGTTTAATATATTGGTATGATATACACTTGGTTCTTTTTGTTTGGGAGGCAATGAAATCACAATAGGCTTATTTTTTTCCTTTACAAATCCGTAAACAAATATCAACCAATGTAATTAGAGGTGCATAAAATGTAAATTGATGGTTATTTCTACTCAATCAACTATCTTTGGTTAAATTTTAATGTATATATTTTATTATTCCCTTTCCTTAGACATGTCCAAGAATAATGGAGCAATTATTGTTTTCTCTCTGTATTTTATTTTTTTACCTTTCTTGTAACAAATTGTGAAGAATAAAAAAAAAAACCTTGATATCAAATTTTAACATGGCATCAGAGCGAAGTTCCTAAATCACTCCGTAAACAAACCCCAAAAATCCATCACGCTACTCTGATCTGTAGCCATGGCTGTTGGTAAGAAAACGGAAGAAGCCCATGCCAACACTAACTCGCCAGTTGATATTAACGCTTCCGAAGGTAGTAGCTTGATCCAAAAAGATGTGAATAACAACCAAACTGATAGAAGAGAACTATGTACTTTATGTGGTTGTGATGGGCACAACAAAAGTGAGCCGCCACCAGAAGTCAACATGGTAGGCAAGATTGGTAAAAGTAACTATTGGTTAATTGAATCAGGTTGCACCGAACATATAACACACCAAGTCGAATGGCTTGAAGGTAAAACAATATCCATTCATGAATCTCCTGTTATGATACCAAATGGTGATTCCATACCAGTCGAGGGTAGGGGAAACTATCGTTTGCCAAGTGGAACCACTATTAAAGGGGGTCTTGCATGTACCAAAGTTTAAATGTGATCTTTTATCCGTAAGTCGTTTGTCTAGAGAGCAACAATGCTCCGTAACCTTTTTCCCAGATTTTTGTTACATGCAAGATTTGCAATCGAGGAAAATAATTGGAGTGTGTAAATACAAACACGGGTTATACCAGATGGAGATGGTAGAGAATAAAAGGAGGGCAATGATGTCGACGGTCGACGTATGGCACAAAAGGTTAAGTCATACTTCTAGTAACAAACTCTCTCATTTTGATTTTATTAAGAATGCTTCATTTAAAACTGTGGATTGTGACTCATGTGCTAAGGCTAAACATGCCTGGTTACCCTTTCAAATAAGCTCTATTAAAAGCAAGGAATGTTTTTAATTGATTCATTGTGATATATAGGGAAGGTATAGAGAACCGTCATTTACAAGGGCAAACTATTTTTTAACAATCGTAGACGACTATAGTCGGTGCATTTGGATTTTCCTTTTGAAGCATAAATTCGAAGCAGGTGAACGCACAATAAACTTTCACAAAATGGTTAAGACACAGTTTGGAAAGTTAATTACGAGCCTTAGAAGAAAACGGAACATGGATTCTCGAAACATTACCAGAGGGAAACGGACCATAGACTCTAAATGAGTCTACAATAGAAACTCGATAAATTAATACTCGATTATTTAATAAACTCTCTAAGATCAATATTTTTTGTCGGTCCCGACTCGGGGATAGCGTGCTAAATTAATAATTCGCTAAAATTATAAGATAATACATTTTTGATGATTTCTTTAGACCCCATATAAAATATAAATTAATAATTCCTTATATATATCATATTACATGAATGATTTATGAAGGTTTCTTGAAAAATGACTCAATTGTCTTTTGTTTTTTGTTGAAATCAATTTCCCCTTGAATCTCGTCTCTAATTTTCCTTAGCATGGTAAGAACTTCTGGTGTTGTTTTCTCATAGCTCAACAAGAAATTGTTCAACGTGATTGCCGCTTTAATAGCTTCGTTTCGCGAAGGGGGCTCCATTGTAGAACTTTCATCATCTTCTTCATCGATATCATCTTCATTAATTCCAATAACGCTTTCAATAATTTCTTCATCAGTCAACAACTGTGCAACTACATTTTCTTCTGGGTGAGTCAGAACATTCTACTATAAATTAATAAAATATTAATTAATATATAAATTAATAATTATTAATTTATCGATTAATTAATAACTCTTTTAATCAATAAATTTTGGTGGTCCCAAGTGTATTATTTTATAGAGTTTCTACTGTATATAGTAAAGTTCAAACCCAATGGTGAAGTTGAAAGGTACAATGCGAGACTCATGGCATAAATGGAGGGGGTTGACTATCATGACACATTTGCTCCAGTTGCCAAACTAGTCACAGTTTGCACCCTCCTGTCCGTTGCGGTAAAGAAAAATTGGTTCATTCATCAATTAGACGTCAATAACGCATTCTTGCATGGAGATCTCGTGAAGAGGTATATATGAAGATCCCTCATGGGTTTGACAAAGGAAAGGACAACAAAGTCTGTAGACTAAGAAAGGCATTGTACGGCTTGAAGCAAGCCTCACGAAACTGGTATCAAAAGTTCACTTCAACCTTATTAGAACTTGGTTTTAAACAATCAAAGGCGGACTACTCTCTTTTTATTAATAAGAAAGGGAATTCATTCGTAGCCGCTTTAATATACGTGGATGACGTTATCATTGTAGGAAATAATGTGTCAAAAATCAATGAAATGAAAGCTTATCTTGATGAAAAGTTTAGTATCAAGGACCTTAGAAATTTGAAAACTTCTTAGGAATCGAGGTGGCTCGAACGAAGGTTTGGTTCTTAGTCAACTCAAGTACACCCTTGACATATTAAAGGATTGTGGGGCTCTAGGGTCTCGACCTAGTGCTTTTCCCACGGAGCAAAACATAAAATTGGGAAAAGACGATAAAGAACCAAGGGTGGACGTGAACCAATATAGGCGTCTTGTTGGAAGATTACTTTACCTACAAGCAACATGGCCATATATCTTTTATTCGGTAAATATTTTGAGCCAATTTGTGTCATACCCTCGTCAAAGCCATATGGAAGCTGCCACGAGAAATTTAAGGTATTCGAAAATGACCCCGGGAGAAGGGATTTTGCTACCGAAAGATGGGGGAACGAATCTTGTAGCATATAGTGACTCCGATTGGCTTGGATGTCCTTACTCGAGGAGGTCAAGAACAGGCGACTTATTACTCCTAGGAGAAGCCCCTGTCTCATGGAAATCCAAGAAGCAGTCTGTGGTTTCCCGGTCATCGGCCGAAGCAGAATACCGGGTAATGACGACCACGGTAATTGAGGTTCTATTGATGCGTTGGTTGTTAAATGAGCTTGGTCTACAACAAAATGGACCAACACCTCTCTTTTGTGACAATCAAGCCGCTAGACATATAGCTAACAACCTGGTCTATCATGAGCGCACGAAACATCTTGAAATGGATTGCTTCTTCGTACGAGAACGAGTGGACTCAAAGGAAATTCAACCAAGCAACATTGACACTAAGGCCCAAATCGCCGACTTGTTCACCAAAGCTTAGGGCTCGCAACAACTCCTTTTTCTCCTTGGAAAGTTAGGCGTTCGTAATCTCCACGCTCCAACTTCAGGGGGAGTGTAAATTGACGGTTATTTCTACTCAATCAACTATCTTTGGTCAAATTTTAATGTATTTATTTTATTATTCCCTTTCCATAGATAGGTCCAAGAATAATGGAGCAATTATTGTTTTCTCTTTGTGTTTTATATTTTTACCTTCCTTCTAACAAATTGTGAAGAATAAAAAAAAACCTTGATATCTAATTTTAACACAAAAAACCCGGAATTGGACTTAAAAAAAACCTGGAACCGGGATTTTATACCCGGGTTTTTACTACCCGACCCTGGATACAGATAGAGTATGTATTTTAGTACCAAAACCCGTAATCAGAACCGGGCCCGATTTATACCAGGTAATACTTGAAAACCTGAACCAGTTTCATACCCTGTACCAAGTTTTTTCAATACCCGAAACCGGTTTTTCAAATACCCAAAAAATACCTAAAAAATATCAGAAAAATACCCCAAAGAAAGTGTAGGCTCTTCAAAAACTCAATCTATACCCGAAGAATACCGCAAAAAACCCCGAAATATGATTTTTTTCAATACCCGAAAATAGGTATGCATATATTCGATTTTAGAATGCCTGGTTCTATACCCGACCTAAAACTAGTGCATAGGGTATGTTTTTTAGAGAAAATGAACCCCACCTGGGTATCGCCAAAACCCAATTTCCAATATCCGATCTTACCCGCACCCGATCCATACCCGAAATCAGGTATTAGAAAAACTTGATTTGTGCACCTCTAAATGTAATTCTCTATACATGCTTTTGCACCAGAAAATAAATTCTTTTAAATATATACTACGCATATAGTGGGAGACTTTGTTGGAGACTTTCACCTTTTAAAGATTCCTTGTCACCCTTTAATTAACACAAAAACAAAATGAATATAAAACTCTCAACCCTCCTATTCCTTTGGAGTGTTTCAAATGTTTCTAACTGGAACACTCTTTTCCAAGCCAATTACATCTCAATCTCAGAAGTGTAACTATGCTCAGGCTTGTGTTGTAGCAAGTAAGGTTACTGTGGCACTGATGACGCTTATTATGGAAGAGATTGTCGAGGCGGTCCATGTTCTCTACCAGCCCCTCAAAATAATGTTGATGTCTCTGTTATTGTGACAAGCGTTTTTTAACAAGATTTTGCCAGGGCTGCAAGCAATTGTCCCGGAAGAGATTTTTACACACGAGAGGTGTTTCTTAAAGTCATCAAAGACTACCCACATTTTGGTAGATCTGTTTCAGTTGCGGATTCAAAACGCGAAATTGCGTCTTTCTTTGCCCATGTTACTCATGAAACAGGACGTAAGTTATTGAGTTCATTTATTTAGTTTAACATGCTTGTTGTTATGTAACATGACTACATTATTTTTTTTTAAAGTGAATGGTGTGAAACCCATCAAATTTTATCAACAAAAATAATAAATAATAGACTAATCCTCCTAAAGGAAACCTATCTTTGAGCCTAGCAAATGGGCCAAATAAGCCCATCCAAGTATTCTATTAATTAGGCCCTATGCAAACTAGCAATACAAGACGATAGAAACAATAGAGGTGAAAAAAAAACCGAGCCTGAACCGGACCCCAAAAAACCCGGAACTGGATATTAAAAATTCCGGTTTTTGAAAACCTGAACCAGGCGCCAACCCTACATGTAAGGTGTCACACCCCAACCTAAGGAGGAAATGTCGGGGCGTGATCTGATTGCTCACAGCTTGAAGATACTATCATATATAAAATGTGACAATATTTAATTAATTATTTTATTCAAATAATACACACATTATCCAATTATAACAAACAATTTACAAATATGAATATAAACTCAAATAATGTTTATCTTGATTATATCCTAAGGTCTTGTCTTCGTGTACAAACTTCAATCTTCAAAACAAGCAACCTACATATGCGTATAAAATGGAGTTTGTCAACATAAAGTTGAGTGAGAATGTCACCAATTTTGACACAACAATATAAATAAGCAGAACGTGATAAAAGCGGAAAATATAATCAAACCATAAACAAGTATGTAGACCGTTGCCAAGCGAATCGGGCGTTGGTCAATAGCAGGAGCACCCACTATACGAAAGAATGAATAGTAATCCCATTATACAAATGAATGAATAGTAACACAAGTAAGCAAGTAGCACGTATGTTTGATTAAGTCACTCACAATTACACGTATGCATTTGTTTGAATATATATATGTAGAATGAAATACGGATAGGTACGCATATGTCTCCAAAACATTTAGAAAAGGTGGTAAAATAGGGAAATGATAAAACTCACCTTAGATTAATGACAAACGAATATAAACACGATTAAGCGAGTTAATGAACAAGCGAGTCGTCCACTACATGTCAAATGATATAAACAATTCAAAATCTTAGATTTTAGGATATTATAGTATAAATAAAAAAAACTCATTGCCGCTGGAATGTTTAGAATCCAAGTTATGTTTGTTTTAAGATTTAAGCGAGCTGGTACTGACCAGAATCCAAACAGCGAATCGGAAGTCGGCTTTTGGTCAGTAGCCTTAAAATTACGTTACGAGAATAAAAGTATTCTGGACCGAACATTGAATCTGACTAGAAGTATGAGAAAACGTTAAGTCAAACTAGTTGACTATTTTGTCCTTTAACGAGTTTTAAACGATTTAACCAGTCAACACCCTTCAACCACCGAAGTTGATTGAAGGTTATTGACTAGGGAATATATATGAATGATTCCTATGTTTATAACTTACCCGGAAATTGAAAGAATCAACAGTTACGAAGAGTCAAAGATCCTAAACCAAGCAAAGTCAACCGCGCATGCGCATATCTTCAACAATAATGCAAAAACCGAAGAGTTTGATGAAGGTTGGAGGTAGGTGACGGCTGGAGACTCTCTCTAGGGTTAGGATCAAGTTTGTGGCAAAGATTATGAGGCTTGTTTATATAGGAATAGCAAAAACGAACCATATTTGGAAGATTTACTCGTTTAGGTAACCGAATAAGAGTTTAATGACCAAATCGATGAAATAAACCAAAAGATTTCATGCTTGATTAGTAATTTAAGAGTATGGACTTGTATTTTAGTTAATATCCTTTCCTTGGACCTTAATTCACTCGATTTATGCCTAAAATAAGCGATTTGGTTGCTAAAATTAGGAAACAAAATAAGCTATTTAATGAGAAAACCTGGTACAATAACTAATAGAAATTGGCTTCAACACCAAGAAAATTAAATTGGACCAGCTATAAAATTTCTTGGGGTTTAAGTTTCGTTAATTTAATCGAAAATAGGAAAGAATTGGCAAAATTAATCCCTGTAGTTCCCTAAAATGCGATTTTTAGTCGTTTTAAGCGATTTTAAAGGTTTCTAAGGATTATTTGGCATGATTGAAAGTTATGAAATTATAAAATACGTTAAACCAAGTTAAATACAAGTTTTAATCAGTTCAAAAGATCCGAATTACATTCTTGAATCGGTTGAAACAAATACGAAAAATCCGAGATGTTACATAAGGTATGACTTCCAGTGCTGAAACCTAAACCCGAAATCGTACCCGATCTATGCATAATAATACCCAAAGATCGATTCCATTTGTACCCAAAACCCAGGTTTTTTGCATACCCGGAATCAAGTTTTTCAAATATCTGCCCTATACCCGGAAAATACACCAAAAAAGTGCAGCCCCTTAAAAAACCCAATATATACCAAAAGAATACCCACAAAAATACACGAAAAATACCTCAGAATAATGCAGCCCTTTAAAAAATTCAATCATTAACCGAAAAACATCTGAAATAGGGATTTTTTTATACCCGAAAATAGGATATTGAAATACCTGGGTATATAATACCCGGTTCCATACCCTACCCTAACCCGGAACCGATGACTCCAGGTACGGTTTTTCAAGCCAACACCAAGACCAGGACCCGAACCCGACATGGGTATGACCAATAAACACGATCATACCTGAACAAGACAACACGCCATTTATGCAATTCTGAAATTAAAATGGTGACTACAAATTATAGAAATGAATACAATACAAGTATGATATACATACATTGAAATTTACTTATGATTTTGAATGTATGCAAGCACAGACTTCTGTTACATAGAAGAGATAAATGGTCATTCAAAAGACTATTGTGAAGAGTCGAAAACCGATTATACATGCAACCAGAGGAAGAGTTACCATGGCAGAGGCCCGATTCAACTCTCGTGGAACTACAACTATGGTTCAGTGGATGAGAGCTCGACGGGCTTAACAACCCAGAGATCGTGGCCACAGACCCAGTGGTTTCATTCAAGACCGCGTTGTGGTTTTGGATGGAGAATGCTCATTGGGACTTTGCTTCTGGTACAAGGTTTGGTGACACAATTCGTGTCGTTAACAAGATAGAATGCGATGGTGGGAACCGAGGCGCTGTGAACTCTCGGGTTAGGTACTACACCGATTATTGTAGGCAGTTTGGTGTCGCGACAGGAAATAATCTTATGTGCTAGACTTATAATGTTGTATCATGCATGAAAGTTGTCTTGTGTAAGTCTAGCTAGCTAATTACTTATGTAATATATTGTCAAAGTGTTGTGAGTTTAAATCATGTGTAATATGTTTTGTATGGAAAGTGTTCTTATGGTGACAAATATTGTACTACTAGTTGCTTCAAACTCGATTGGTATCAGTTCGGTATGTTATGATATTGTGTCACACCTTGTTGAGCGAATTGCAGAAGCGTAAAACGGAAATGTAACAGACACCTTTGGTATCAACCACATTGTTTATAAAGAACAATACAAACTAGTTTACAATATTTTACATCGATCTAACTTTGTTTACAACTAGGTGATACAAACTATAACCAGTCCATTAAGCGACTTTACTTCTTACTAGCATACTTGCATCAATTCACCCAGCATTGATCGCAAGTCAAACACGTAGCACATTGACTTTCTAGTCAAAGTCTGGTATACCTGAAAAACATGTTAAAATGGGTCAACTACAAATAGTTGGTGAGTTTCACGAGTTTCAAGAAATCAGTTGTGCGTACAACAATCACAGTTGTAAATACGCAAGTATGTATGTATGTACGTTCACAAGTACGTTTGTTTGTATGTTTATGAAGTAATTATGCTAAGCTACAGTGAAGCCTTGACTGTTCGCGTGCCTCCATTTCCAACGCTCAATCAACCACTGTGGCCCCCTTTCCGCCCACAACATGCCCCGAGTAGCTATGTCTAACACTACATAGCGTGTTTGTATAATTATAGTCATGTGCAAACGGTTTTGTGTCTCGGCAAACCGTGCCGGCTCCGTTTGGGTTTGTCAAACCAATAGTACTTTTCACAAGACACCGGCTCGAAGTTAATCACTGTGTTGTGGGGACTTTCGGGTGTTAGCACTTAGATAATTCCTATCATCAAACAGTTCAGAGTATATATAGATATGTAACAACATGTTTTTCACCCCAAAATTTCATAAAAACAGTTAAAAGTAGGGTCATGAAACTCACTGTTTAGTAGATAATCAGTAGCACGTCGGTTCGAGGTTCGTGTAACTTGCAATCACGGTTTCCTATAATCAATATTATAATAATATTAATATTTTAATATTATTATAATCTCAATACTAAACTGGGCTGTATAACTAATCTGGGTATAGCTAGAACGCCCAGAAAGTGGCAATAGGCTTTGGTTGTGATGTTGTTCAACGTCTAATACTTAAAACCGAACTTGGCTCAGATTCCCGTTTTCCCAGCTGGGCCAAGTTGTTCGTTTACGCGTTCAGAAAACAGATATGGGGAAATAAGCTTGGGTAAATGTGTTGGTTAATAAAATGATTATGTTATAAAGAAAAATCACATATTGGGGTCCCGGATTAGCTACGGGGTCCGTTTCCGTTTATTCAGTTTGATTTGAGAACAATCTATCCAGATTGTCCAGGTTTCTCATAGAAATGTTCGTTTTTAATTAATTAATCCAAAAATATGATTTTTGATCACTCTTGATGTTTTTATATTCCCGCAGGTTCGTTGATCGCGAACTTGCCGATTTTTATAAAACTGAATTTCTTTAATCTTCAAATTAGTACAATTAATTAACCGTTAATCATTAAATTATGAAAATTTAGCCACTTATAAATTAAAATATGTAGATTTTTATAAAAATATTTCTGGAATTATTTACTAATTTATTAATTTATAAAAATTCATTTTATCAGCTATATTTCGCCTGAAAATCATCCGTTTATCTCAAACAATTTCCAAAAATTCCACAAAAATTCCTGAATACTCACATAATGTCCCAAAACAACCTGTATCAATTCCAGAATGTAAAAAGCTCGTGCGATATTCTTTTCGGCCCAATTTCGGCTATAAAAATTCACACGAACACAAATGCACAAAACATCCTTAGATTTCTCCAAATGATCCCAAAATTCATATGTGATCAAAATACATAAAATATGAGTTCCCAGAAAATTTTCATAATTTTTGAAGTATTTTAGATATTTTTCCCAAATAAACGTCCCAATTCGGTAATAAATTTACCAAATATTCTCGGATAGTCGAAAAATTACCAAATTTGAACAGGGACTCAATGACATGGTCCCTGATGTCCCTGCAAAATTTCAAGGCCTAATAATATGTACATCACAACCTTAACCTAAACAACCCGTAAGCGAGTGTTTCAGCATTACCTTAGCGGTTTTGGTTTGTTTCCACCTTTCTAATCAACTTTTCAAGATCTTGTGCTCCTATTTAGGCTAGATACAAGTCCTATATCACAAACCAAGCAAGTTAATCAATAGAACAGCCCTTTAACTTAGGGTTTCGGCTAGGGTATAAAAACGAACCTTTGAACCGTAAAAATGTCGTTTCAACCCTTTAATCCGTGTTTATGGCCAAAAAAACTATCAAACCAGGTTCCTTACCATGTGTATGATCAAAACATGTTTATGGACCATTTTTAGGGTTTTTACATGGTTAGGAATGATTTTTGGTAATTAAAACATGTTTATATGGTATTAATCAAGGTTAAACACGTATAAAAGTAGCTTATTTAAGTTGTTTACCTTAGGGTTTATGTAAAATTGTTGGAGAACAAGGTTATTTCCAGAATTTTCTTGTGGATGAATGTGTAAAAATATCTTAGAACTAGTTTATATGTGAAAGAAATCAAAGGGGGGGGGTCTAATATTGTGGCCGGAAGTCTCATGGGCCCATTTTGGGCCCATTTTAGCCCAAGTTTCTGATTTTTCAAGCCCAAACACGAAAAGCCCAGTCCAAATTTAGTTCGGGTTTGGTTTTTGGCGCGAAAAACTTATCGGGTGCGTTTAACAGTGCGAAAACGAGTGTTTTTCGGCTAGTTTTGTGTAAAATTATAAAAACATACTATATGTTTGTAAAAATCGAAAATATTTTCACGGATCGCTTAAAACATTTCAAAGGAGTGTTTGGTAAGTCTTTTTCGGCTTAACGGATAATACAATGCTTGGTTTGTAACTATCTTTCGCATTTAAATCTATAGCGGGTAGTTAAACGAGCATTTTTTCGTTTAACTTGTTTGCTATCGAAGTAAGGCCATATTACTAATATTTAGCTTATATTAAACGTGTATCACTTATAGATGGCCCCCCGAGGTATCTGGGTCATAACCAGACCCGTTTGATTATCCGTTCGTTACAATACGCAATAAGCGGTTAATCGCTTATTCGGTTTGTAAATACTTAGGTGTATCCGGTTTTGTCACGAATGTCACATATTGGTTCGTACTATTTAACTTAATGGAACTTGAATGTTGCCAAATTAAAAGGTTAAATTGTGAGGTTATTTGTGAAACAAATTGAAACTTGTGGGGTACGTAGAATTAATATGTAAATATTATTTACGACATCAGTTTATTACTATATTGGTTTGCATTATATTAAAAGCTTGTAATGTTATTAATGTAACTTAAAGAAATTAACCCAAGGGCTACCAAATTAAAAGGTTAAAAAATTAATTAACTCGTACAATAAAATCTGTAAATAACTAACTACTTTTCACATGGATTTATATTATATGAAATGTTCTAAAAATATTATAAATAAGCTTATCATATATTTACAAAATAGGAATTGATACAAACTTGTCTGATTTACAAAATCATAAACATATACAATGCTAGATTTGCATATAAGATTGCATATAAGAATTGCATAACTGACGGGCGAGGCCTTATTTGTGTTCGTCCGTTAAACTTTTGTCGGACAAACGGATGGTTCACGAACGCTATACTGAGCAAATATTCATGTTCGTTCCCGTCCATTAAGGAATTGAGTTCGTCTGTGTCCGTTCGTTAATATTGTAAACTAACGTTAACGGACAAACAAACACTAACAGACACTAATGAACATTATTAAGCAGGCGAACATAAACGAACTTTTTACAGACCTATTTTTAACCAACTCTTTAAATCAACCCATGTAAAATTAAAACTAAACAACCATTCTATAAATATATTTTTTAGATAGGCTTAGATGTTACTTAGCACACAAGCACCAAGGGATATCTGTCATCACTCCATATTTATCAACATCTTTATTATAAACAGCAAGCAAACAAGAAACAAACAAGCAAACAGCATCTACAAACATATTATGCAAACATCTTACTTTCCATCGTTCCATCGTAACGAAACTTAACACAAACAAATGATGAAAAAAATATAACGCAAAACATCTGCCCGGGATAAACGTGAAATAACCCTCGATCGATCCTGGTGAAGCAGGACAAGTTGTGCAACTTTCATACACAAACTCTTTCTGCCCGGGTCGTATCAACAGAAACTGTAGATAATATTAAAAAAAATAATAATAAAAATAAAAACTTTATTTTCTTGAAAATTACATAGTTTTATCAAGATTGATTGAATTGGGATAGAATGATGTTACAACATTATCACCGGATTTATATTATAGGAAATGTTCTAAAATTATTATCAATAAGCTTATCATATATTTACAAAATAAGAATTGATACAAACTTGTCTCATTTACAAAATACTAGACATATCCATTGCTAGATTTGCATATAAAAACAAGCTGGCATATTCCGTAATATTCCATACTATATCCATGTATGCCAACTCATTATGTTATCTTCTATATTTGCATATAAAAATATAAGAATTGTTTTGTTTTTCTTCATTATTATTATTCCAACAACAGTGTAGTATCATCATGTTGCAAATGCAAACAATGTCGCCAGATTCGCCACTTTGTAAACGTCAGAAATCGTCAGTTTTACCAGCAACGAATGAGGTTTTTGTTTATGTTTTTGTTCAGCAATATTTTACTGCATACATTGTTTCTGGGAATAAGATTTTGAGGTGTAAAGATTTGTAATCTTAAAAATTTGTAACTTGTGTTTTGATTATTATTATTATTATTATATTAGTATTATATCGAACTAAGGTTTCTTTGATTTTTAGTTCAAAGCCCAACGATTTGGAATTTTTTTTTTTATCATTAATTATGTTTTTGATGCAGATCATGCAGTACCTAAAATCCAACAACTTTGGATTTTTTTGGTATCTCACAGCGTTGGGTTTGGGCCAAAACGGGCTTGGGTTAAAGCCGCCTATTTCAAGAAAATAATTAATATGATGAATCTGGTTCGGGTCATAACGGGTTCACCTTGAAAAAAATCTTTTTAGTTAGAAAAAAAGTATCAAAATAGTGTTAGCAAATTTTATAATAGTGACCCAATTTGACCTGTTTAGACTAAAATTGACCTGTTATATCAGTTAAGTTTGACTCAATTTGACCCGTTGTATCATCTGAGTTTACTCCAACTGACCAGATATAAAATTTGAGTTGACCCAAACTGACCCGTTATAATTGCTAGTTGTAGTTATACCTTTTGATTTAATTTTGATAATTTGTAGTTTAATATTTGCAGTGGAGCAATGAGCATCCGCTTAACGAGCCCGGTCCTTCGGGCTTAAAGCTAAAGAAGACCCCATCAGAATTGGAGATATATAAAGCATGTCTTTGTGCAAAGTAAGAAAAAGCGTAAGCCAAGAGCCCATGCCTCGGACCATACTGATAAAAAGGCATCCCACTTTCGACCTCAAGGCCCACTGTCCTGTTGATGGGCCTGGCACCTTGTCCATTGTGGTATTCACCTTCTTCCATATTTATTATGCTAGTTCTAAACAAATTATTAGTTCTTAAATGAACGTGTTGTATACTTTTTTATTATTATTATTATTATTGACATGGTAATTTTTTATTTATAGCTTAATAAAAAACCAAAATTCTTTGGAGAGACCGCCCCGCAACCTAAAAAACATACGGTTTGGGAAGAGATTTATGATTTTACTAACGAAGAAGCAAGTCGAGAGAGGTATGTATGTGTAATTTTAAATTGTATATTAATATAGAGCCCTTATGTAATCTTATTGACGCGCGTAGGGAGCATTATCTACTATGTGAACCGGGGGTCCTAAATCAACATTATGAAAAGTTGATGTATAACGATACACGACTTAACTTACTTACCCAACAAGCGTTAAAAGATTCAGTTAAAGATTCAAATGCGTTAAAGAATAATGGTTCTATTTCGGTCCATGGTGATATTTCCGAACAGGATGGGCTTGTAGAAGGTTGGAGTATCGTGCAGTCAAAGGCTACCGCGCTGGTCAACACAATTATGTCTATGCATAATACTGTAGCTTTGGCCCAAGTACCCGCTCTGGTCAATGAAGTTAACCAAAATGAGTTAGTCGATAATATTTCTCGGATTGTGTTGACCGACACAGGGTTGACCACACCTTCGGGTGAGAGGCATCCTGTGTTGGGAGTCAACTCACCATGTGGTATTGTTTTGGATGGAAATGACGATCTTACCCCTTGGTGTAACCCGACACCAGGGAATGAGAATGTTGGGATGTCGAAGCCCGACTCGTATAGTGATTTGCTAAATTATCAGCCTCCATCATTCGAGACCTTCGAGGAATGGGTTGGTGGCAATGACGGTTTTACCCCTGGGTGTAACACAACACCTGAGAATGAGTATGTTGGGATGTCGAAGGCTGACTCGTATAGTGATTTGCTGAATTATCAGCCTCCATCAGCCGAGACCCTCGAGGAATGGGTTGGTGGAAATGACGGTTTTACCCCTGGGTGTAACACGACACCCGAGAATGAGAATGTTGGGATGTGGAAGGCCGGCTCATTCAGTGATTTGCTAAATATGCTTTTCGTCGACACCTCTCAGGGGGACGACATCATGGGGTTCTAACACGACTCGGGTTTTAGGGGTAAATATGGAACTGGAAATATGCATATATTTTGGTTATTATGTTTGGAACATTTCCAACCATAATTGATTATTGAAGAACTGATCATAGGCTGGTTTTCTTTTTTATTTTGGTATTTTGACATTTGTCTAAGTTATGAATATTTGAATTCATCTTGGATTTTACTAATTATGTTTAATAAATGATAATATTTGTCAAAGTTGATTTAAAATCATTGCTACATATAAAGCACTCTATTATATGATGTATACTAGAGTACTAGACGGGTGCCCATATCATATGACATAAAACATAGATCCTGGTAATCACGTAATAATATATATGGCTCATGTGATTTAATACAAACAAATATTTATGTCATCTTGTTTTATTTTATGATGTTACAACGATAGAAAACAAACATTATTACATAGTTCCACTTTTAGTTAGAAGCAAACTAATAGCACAAAATCACCTTTTTATTTTTCCACTCTTAGACAAGCTAACTAGTAACTACCATATAGAGCTTGAAGCCCTCGGATGTCGTCTAACGTCAACTCTTTCGATACTCCCGTGCTAATAGTAGCCCACATTATTGCGTTTCGATATTGGCTATGACCAAGTCCAAGTAGGTGCCCTATTTCGTGTAATGCCACAGTCTCAATATCATAAGCGTTTGAAACTGTTCCAATCGACCAACGTTCGTCCATGTCAAAATGGAGCCTTCCGTCAGTAGGGGCAAACGCATGGGCCATGACTCCACCAAACCCGTCAAATGAAGCCACATCTCCATGGGCTCGACGTGCAAAACTAATCTTTAAGTCAGCACTTTGACGAGTTCTGGCTCTTGAAAATGTGAAATACTGAAAAGTAGTAGCCCATCGGCCTAAAGCTCTTGCAACCGGAGGCATGAATTGGGTAGGGAAGCGTGAACCAAAACCGTAAGTTAGATGGCTTTTCCTTTAGGCCATTTTGTTCTACTTGAAGATAAGCGATAATGGGAGACAATACGTAAAGATTTATCATTTTTATCGGGAAAGCCACAACAAGGCTTGACCATCATGAACATTGTCGGTGCGTCAAGTCTTCCAGTGACGTTGAGATGGTAATAGACTTGGTACGATTTGATGGCGGCCTCAAGATCCTCATCAAAATAATCTTCTTTAGGATTTGTGACATTGGTTTGATAGTTTAGGTATCCGAAACGACTAAGATAGAGTTTAAGACCGCTTAAGCCTTTAGTGTTCTTACCTTTTTGACACCCTTTCAAGGTTTTAAGAAACCCAAAAGGCGATGTATACGTGTTGTTACCCAATACCTTATATTGTTGTACATGAGAGTATTGAAAACATGATATTACATGTAAAAGAAAGAAGAAGAAAAGACATGAAAATGAAGAGAGTTTTAATACCATTTCAAAGACTAACCTTCAAATGTTGGAACAAGCTTTAAAGCTTTATGAGGTTTATTTATAACATTAACACCAAAGGTATTGAGTTCCTGACGTCCATCTAAAATCTTACTAGTGAAAACGTGCAAATCTTTTCTATTGAGTTTTTGAATTTGTGAATACCGTTCGATTTTGGTTTTTCGGTTAAGTTTTTCTTTGTTTCGGTTTTTTCAAGTTGCCACTTTTCCTCAATCAACCAGTTCTCTTTTTACTTTTTAACTAGGGTTAAGTTTTTCTTCGTTTCGGTTTTTTCAAGTTGCCACTTTTCCTCAATCAACCAGTTCTCTTTTTACTTTTTAACTAGGGTTGTAAACGGGTTCAGTTAGTTTGTCTTCGTTTCGGTTTTTTCGGGTTTCCACTTTTCCTCAATCAACCAGTTTTCTTTTAATTAGGGTTGTAAATGGATCGAACTGAACAGGACGAGACCTTGTACATGTTCGTCCGTTAAAACTTTTTTCGGACAAACGAATGGTTCACAAACGCTCTACCAAACAAATATTCATGTCCGTGTCCGTTCATTAATATTGTAAACTAAGGTTAGCGAACAAACGAACACTAGCAGACCCTAATGGACACTAATGGACAAACGAACACACGTATATTAATGGACACAACAAACGAACACTAACAGACACTAATGAACATTAATTGACAAACATACAAAAACAACTCTAAACAACAAACGAACATAAACGATTACATATTAATTTCAAAAAGCATAATCATTACCGGACGTTCACAAACACTAACGAATGAATGCTTTCTCTGTCCGTGTTCATTCGTTAAGCTTACCAAACGAATTTCTTATGTTCATATCTGGTTCGTTTATTAAACGGACGAACATAAACAAACTTCTCGCCTAACGTTCGCCGGACATCCGGTTCGTTTACAGCCCTATTTAATTAAAACCAAACAACCATTCTATATATATACATTTTTTTTTTCAAAAAGGCTTAGATGTTACTTAGCACACAAGCACCAAGTGATCTCTGTCATCACACCATATTTATCAGCATCTTTATTATAAACTCAAGACAGCAAGCAAACAAACAAGCAAATGGTTTTAAGTTAAGACAGTGCCCATGAAGACCAGAACAGTTTTATCAGAAGATGTAATCTGGTAACACCAGAGGAAACCTAGCAACTTCAACCTCAAAGGGGGCTCCTTCTGAATCTGTCAATCTACAAACATATTATGCAAACATCTTACTTTCCACCGTAACGAATCTTAACCAAAAAAATGTTGAAAAAAGATAAACGCAGCATACCTGCCCGGGATAAACGTGAAATAACCCTCGATCGATCCTGGTGAAGCAGGACAAGTTGTGCAACTTTCATACACAAACTCTTTCTGCCCCGGTCGTAACAACGGAAACTGTAGATAATATTAAAAAAATAATAATAATAAAAATAAAAACTTTATTTTCTTGAAAATTGCATAGCTTTATCAAGATTGATTGAATTGAGATAGAATGATATTACCTGGCCTATCACACCTTCACCGTTAGAATCTGCCACAACATTATCACCGGATTTAATAATCCAATGTCTACAGTAGAGCTGGCACGAATCAAACTTCATACCATGAACAAAACACCCCTCAGGTTTAAGCGACATACGGATCGAGTAAGCAAACATATATTTCCTAGCTTCATCCATAAGGTCACTAAACTCGGGTATAAACACAGCTGAAGCACGAACCTGCAACAATATAAGCGAATTATTATAACCTTAAAAGTCAAATTATTAGAACAAAAAATTGTATATATAATTTAGTAACACCTGAACACCACATGTTGTAGCCTCGGAACAGATCGGTGGTTGTTCGTGAAACAAACTAATGCTTCGTATATTTTCTTCCTCGCGTAATTTGATAATTCCATTTTCAAGGCGACGAGCATGTTCTTCTAACCATAACAACATTGCATCTTGCTGGGGGGCGTTTCTTGAATCATGAACCGAGGTTATTAATTCATTCGGTACACACGGCATCATTTCACGATTAAGTAACAGATTCTTGGTCCCGACATAGAGTTGACCAACCTCACAGTCGAGAAAAAACATCTTCTCGGTGTAGTACGAAGCCGCCATTACGATATACTTTGGTCTCGTAAACTTAACTCGGCGTGTGATATCTTTCGTCTCGTTAATTATAGCATTCAACGGTAACAAGTAAACGTTTACAAGAAAGTGGTAGTAAGAGTAACCGCCAATCAACCCGCATAGATTTCCTGATATTGTTTCACTTGATTCGTCTATATCACAGCACGGGTGGTTTTGACCATCACAGAACCGATAGAGGACTCGAGTCGGAAGAGGTAGTTTAACTTTCAAAGACTTCTCTAACTCGTTTAGTTCGGCCTCTGATGCACCTTTACGAAGGGTGGGTAAAACCTCAGGGAAATTAGCAGTTAACCATGTTTTAATTCGGTCCCAAACATTTTTCACTCGTTTAACTAACGGCCATGGATACATACCATAAGCTTCCCTCCATGATCCATAAGCCGCCTAGAATGTTATAATTCGCATCAGTTTGTGATTTTTTGCATGAAATTATGTAGCCAAATAATAATAATAATAAGATGAAACAGAGCAAACAGACACGCAACTTTAAAATTTAAAGCTTCAATTGACTAGTTATCGGAACATTCAAAACAGATGTGTAAACAAGCCAAACCGTTCGCGAACCACTCTAGATCGACTAAAAAAAAAGAAAAATAAATTGAACCGAGTTGAACTTAAACAAGCTTGACCTAAAACGAAGCTTGTTCAATAAACGTGCCCGAACTCGAGCTTCACTGATCGAGCTCGAGTCCGCTTGCGAGCCTAAACGAGCCTAGTATTTATATACTTGTTTTTTTTTAAACTATAGTATTTATATACTTTTTATTTACTATATACTTATTTAATAAATATTATTAGAGTTAATTACATGGTTAGTCCTTGTGGTTTCTCAAAAGTAACACCTTCAGATACTAAGGTTTTCAAGTAGCAAGTTTGAATCCTATGCTTTATTCTTTTTTAACACTTCGATACTAACACTAACGATCTTTAAAACTTTAGCTGACACGTGAGGGTATTTTCGTCACTTTAAGATTAGATGCCCCATATAAAGAAACAAAAAATTAAAGTATATAATATAACCCCCGTCTGCATCGCCAATTCACTGGCCTTCTTCCAAAACACCACCGAGCTCGAGCTTGAGCTCTCAGCAAGTTAAACGAGCCGAGCTTGAGCCTAACCGAGCTCTCATTTACACCCTAAATTAACTAATCATTCATAAGTTCAACTGACTAATTATCTGAACAATCACTTCTATACACAGTTTTTCATAGGTTTTCCCCTTTGAATATCAAATTGATGTGTAATTGTTACAAATTCAAAATCAGTGTTCTACTTGTAGAGTTAGGCTATGTATAACGAACGCAATTAATTAAAAAAAAATCACTAAAATTTAGACGTGCAAACGAGCTGTTCTGATCGCGAGCCACTCGACCACAGATCAATAAACAGCTCGATGGGCTTTTTCAATCTCGAGCCGATCCCTAGCCTCAAATAAAGCTCGCTTAGTTATCGATCCCAAGTTCGAGCCTTGTGTATTGTTAGGTTTTTACACTGCACAACCGAGCTCGAGCCAAGCTTTAGCTCCTTTAAGATATTATACGAGCTTGAGCCAAGCTGCTCGCGAACTACTTGAGCTCGGATCACTAAACAGCTCGAAACAAGCCGAGCTTTTCAATGTTTAGTTATCGAGCCCGAGCTCGAGCCTTGTGTATTTTTTAAGTTTTTCTACTTTTAGACTTTTATGCGTTAATTTTTACATTGCAAAGCCGAGTTCAACCCGAGCTTTAGCTCCTTTAAGGTACTATATGAGCTAAAGCCGAGCTTAGGCTCGTTAAAGGTTTTTACAAAATATATAAAAAATAATTAAAAATATATACAAAGTAATTAATAAATAATAAAAGAGCCAATCTGCAGCACGAGCTTGAAAAAACAACTCATGAGCCGAACTCGAGCTTTAGCAAAAAAAGCTTGAAACGAGCCGAGCTCGAGCTCTAGCAAAAGAGCTTGAACGAGCCGAGCTCGAGCTTTAAGGTACTATACGAGCTCGAGCCTTAAAAATTTTCTCAAAATATATAAAAATAATTAAAAACATATACAAAGTCATTATTAATAAATAATAAACGAGCTTGAAAAAACACCTCACGAGCCAATCTCGAGTTTTAGAAAAAGAGCTTGAAATGAGCCGAGGTCGGTTACGGCCAGATTCAACCGAAACCCATCTAGGGCTCAAACCAGTTATTCAAACCCTACCCACATAACTACACAACAGCAACAAATGACTTCAATTTTTCATTACGTCATACCAATCGTTAACAAGACAGACAATTAGTGAATTACACGAACTGGGTATGGAATTAAACATGAAAAGACGAAGAATTGAATCGAATTAGACCTTGAAATTAGGGCACGGGTTGCCGATCGGATCAACTGGCGAATTGAGGCCGAGTTCTTGGGAACAGTAGAGTGACCAGAGGGAGTCATCGGACGCACAATCGTTGCAGCGTTTGCTGGCGCATGCGACTGCTGCTGCTTCGGCTGGTGAGAGCTTTGATATTATGGTGTGGAGTGCCAATCCGCCTATGCTTTCTATGCCAATTGAAAATGGTGTTGGTGTTGGTGTTGGTGTTGCCATTGTTATTGATCATGAAAATGAAAGCTTTGTTGTTATTATAGTTATTGTTGTGTTTGGTGGAGTTGTGTTGCTGGTTGGTTCAATGAACTTTTGAAAATCGTCAAAGGTGGGTTCGGTTTGGTTAAAGATAATTTCAAACCTGTTATAACCGAACTGGCCCGTTTATTTAACCAACAATATGCTTGGGATTAACTTTCACCAAACATGTTGTTAGATTATACCATTTTGGTGTTTTCGGCTCAACGTTATAATCGAATTAACTTGAGTTTCATTGTTGGATTATATAAAATCGTTTTTATTTTTTAATTTTGGTATTAATAGTTTAATTAATACTATCAAATATGTATTTTGTTGGATTGTGCCCTGTCATGTTTTTTAAATATTTGATACAAAATTTTATGCATAATTACATTTGTCTTGGTTACGGTTAGTGACCACTGACTCATGACCGACTTGCCTAATTACCTTCAAAACCGATTAATAGAAACTGCCATACCAGATTGGCTATGGTTATCCATTAACTAAAATATCGGTTATGGTTATGGGTTTGGCACAAAACCGCCCCAAACTGACCCATGCACAACCATACTTTCAGTCATTCAGTTTTAACAATTTCGAGCCATAACGTACGGTTTGGTTTACAATTTATACCGTAAACCGACTATATAAAACCGGACCGTAAGGTTTTACATATATTGGTTTTTTTTATATATCCTATATTATTATATTTTATTATCTGTGTTATATATATATATATATATATATTAATTGTGAGGTGGTCGTTACTCACTAATTTATACTGTTCTGCCCCCGACGACTTTTGAAGCGTGTTGTGCAGCTGCTTATTGCATCTCATGTTGAGAGTATGCCGCCATTCGTTGGATTGGGCGGTGGTGGCTTACTTCCTGCTATTACCTTTATTTGGTTCTTTTTTGTTACAAACCGAACAGAAGAACTTAACCCAAAATACTAGTCTGATAGGTGAGGAAACCCATTTGACTTATAAACCCCACATCAGTTGACAAGTCTCATACCTTGCAATGCAATAGTTTCAGTCCGTAACATTCTTTCCACTAATTGTGATCATAATCTTTGATTTGCTGCTTCTTTTTTTTTCCACCAATCACCGATATCACTACCGATTGCTACCGTATTCGACTTACAAACCTAGGCGACGGTCGTGTGGTGTGGGGAAGTGGTGGCGTTAATTATGACACGCCTCCCTCGTCGTAGACTGTTGTTATGATTTGCATATTAATTATCAAGCTCATGTTACTCGAAGAATGTTATTTTAAGCATGTCGTACAACTCCTTAACTAGATGACTATGACGATGACATTGAATTGTTTTATTGAGTGGCATAGTTTTTATATTTTAGAAACACCTGTATATTTGAAAAACTACTGTTCATCCCTATAATTTTTTAATATTTTTGGAAAGTGTTTGTGAGTGAGGGAAAAAGAAAGGATAACGATAAGTGTATAAAAAAGTATTATTTAATTGAAATAGAGAGAAAAATGTAACGATTTTTAGTGTAATTTTTGATTTAGAGATATGAGTAGGATGAGAATGCCTTTATACCGTTTACATTGTAGCATGGCAGGTCTATGATTATTTGCTCACCTTATTACATATTATTACATATCTGAGCCTCATTAAATTGCTTATTGGCCGAGAGTAAATTATATAAGGCTGTGATGATTCACTTGAATCTCTGCATATCTGAGCCTTATATGTTTTCTTTATTAGAAGTTACTTTAATTGTTTTGTTCGGTTTTTAGGGTTTTTAGGTTAGGTTAAAAGTTCGTTCGTTGTTGTTTGTTTTTTCAATACATTGTGTAGAGCATAAGTTTATATTGTTTGTTATTGTTCTTATAAAAATCATCGCTAACGTAAAGGATGCAAATGCAGCCACATCATCACCTCAACTATACTATCTCTTTCCACTCATTCTCTCTCCTCCCTTTCTCTTTCCTATTCCCTCACAAGACCTCAAATGCACGCACCAGGGAAGGATGGATTACTCTCTCTCTCTCATCCACTTCACACTTCATGTCACAAATGCACATTATAAGTGCATGTATTGAAGAAGGTCTTAGTCTAGTTGCTTATCGATGCATATCAAGACCATAGCAATCTATTGATATGAACTTGGTTGAAATCATTTATGTATCTAGACTACATCTTGAAGTATATGAATAGATATTTTTTACGACGGTTGGCTTCATGCATTTTGAATTGCCTTTTCATTTGTATATTTTATTCAATTTTATATAAAGACCTAATAAGTCGTGAAATTAAATCAGAACCAAACCGTTAGTAATGGTTCAGTTTGGGTATGTTTTAATTATCAATGGTTCGGTTTTGACTTCAGATAATCAAAAATCGTTACTAACGGTTTGATTCACGGTTTGTCCTAAAAACCGTCCAACCCAGACTATGAACAAGCCTAGTTTAGTTTTGTATCTCCAAACTTACCGTTCAGTTTTGATATGCATGTAAAGAAAACCGGATCGAATTGAATTTACTGATTTTTTTTAAAATTTTATTTTAAGTGATTTTTAAGAATTTAGTGAATATAAAACTCATATGTTTTAGTCCAAATGTATAAGAATTGATTACTTAGTTTTTAAACACCGAAAATCCAAAACTAAACGGTATTTATAATTCAAAAATTGAATAACCAAAACCAAACGGTTTTCATAATTCAAAAACCAAAGTTTTGGGGTTTTTTTTTTCTTTGGTTTTTGCTATAAAGTGACTCTTTCGAACGCAAATTTTGCGCCCTGGCCAATGTGGCAGCCACGTGTGGTTCGCAACGTTGGCGCATGGTTGTATTTACTTCTCTACACGTTTTATGAACAACATCGTCACTTTATGGATTTTAATTTCTCGGTTAGTTGTAGCTCAACCACTAATAAGTAGTTCATATGTTCTTAGTTTATGCTTATTCTTTTCTTAGATACTTAGGGGGAAAAACATAATCTTAAAAGTTTTTACTTTCTTTAGTATCTTGCGATACGACTTGTTGTGAGAAGGGTTCCCTTGAATTTTTTTAAACAAAGATTCAAAGCTTTCTTCTTTACGTCCTGTTTGCGGTGCGCCCATATAATGCATATATGTGTGAACTCTCAGGTGGGAAAAGGGAAATTGCACTAATTTTGACGTTATTTTACTAGTGTAACACCCCGGCTAAAGCGGAAACGCCTGAGTGTAACGTACAGATTGCTCAAACACACGTGACACTATTAGGTGACCATAAAAACATTATTTCATTTAAATTTTCATGTAACACAAGTTTATCAAATAATACAAGTTGTAACAAATAAATAAACAAATAATAAGTTGTTCTTTGTATATCCTATAAGCATGCTATGTGTCTTCTAACTTTCATCCTCGTATCTTTACACATGTAACATATGTATAAAATAAAGTCAGCTACGAACATAGCTGGTGAGGTTCCCACACTTTGATATAATACGTAAAAATCATACAACTCATGGACAAGTGATAAACGAGCAAGTAAAGTCCTTTCCAGTTGGTATCAACCAACGTACTCGGGTAATTGCGCAGGTAAGGTCCTTTTCAGTTGGTAACAACCAACGTACTCGGATAATGAGGCCCTTTTCCACTCGATACAATGGACCTGAGTGCAAAGGGGAGCGTATGATCATACTTATTGAGGCTACCACATGCAAGTAATTCGAGCAAGTAATCAAGTAACGCACAAGTCCATATAGTGAACTGTAGTTTGTAATCGAAATCATAAATACTTGAAGTTTTGTAGGATACATATGCTACCCCAAAATATGAAAACGTTTAAAAGGGGGTTGTGAGAAACTCACCTTAGGAAATTGAGGAAAAAGGAAAACTCGAAAGCGTGGAGAATGGCAAAGAATCGAGCGCGTCACGAATGCCGAAACAAGGGATCCGCACTAACTAAATTAGGTAAAAACGAGACTTAATCGATAATCATACGGGATTGTTTTATTGTATAACTTGTAATGCATATTGTTAATGTGTTATAAATTTTCTATCTTTTGATTATAATATTATTATTTATGTTTTAACGGAAAATCGGTTATTAATACGATATAAGTGTTTTAACGGCAAGGATATGAAGTTTGCACGTTCGAAATACTTGAACTAGTGTTTATAAGTCGGAAATAAAATTATTGCTTTAACGAGATGGTTTTTAGTAAATTAAAGTTTACGTTACGATTGGTAAACGATTTTTATTTACAGTTTATGAAACGAAAAACTTGGTTTTCGAGTGTGAAATGGTGAGGTATAGTTTATAATTAATTTACATAATTTTTATTTAATTTAAAAAGGTTTTTATAAATTTATTTTGATTTTTAATTGACTAAAATGATAAATTAATTATTAATAATCTGATATTAAATAATATAAAAAAAGGTGACTGACCCGGGTTTCGAACCGGGGTCTTGAGGTTTATAAGTTCAGTGTGTAACCAGTTGGGTGTCACACCCCCCGGCCGAAGGCGGAAACGCCGGGGCGTGCGTAGATTGAAATCATGCACATGGTATTAAATGTAAAAACTCATATTAAAAGAAACCAACAAATTATTCAAACAAATATAATCCAAATAGAAAACATGACATAGCACTTTATACATTCAACTTCTAAGTCTGACTCATGCCCTATATGAAACTTCAAGAATCTTCATAACTTAATTTCCATCACCTGGAAAACATGCGAGAGTTTCAACTAAAAATAGTTGGTGAGAACATAGGTTTTAAAAATATAGTTTTATGTTGAAAACATTCCATATACGTTAAGTTACTTTTGTATACTTTAGTGATTAAAACCAAACCTTTGACACGTTTAGTGAGTCGTCTAATCCACGATTAGACAATTATGTTTAATGTTTAACGATCGTCGGATTCTGAACACACAGGCCTCTACCCGAGGCCTGCGTGGACGGGTCGGGCCAATAGATCTATCACCATACTACCACGGGCTTTAACAAGTTAATGGTTGTACATGTGATTAAGTATACACTTATAATAATCACACAATGAATATCATGAATAAAGCTTGAATCAAATAAAATATAAAACAAATTGATTATGCATGTTTCCACCCCGAAGTATAAAACGTTTAAAAGCATGAAAAGGGCTATGAACTCACCTTGCTTGACGGATGAACAAGAACATGAGCAAGAGTTTGTTGAACCGGCTACGGGATGCCCTAGATTAAGTTTGATTTTTAAATTAGTTAGAGTGTCGCATACTAGAATGTTCTAAACCAAGAGTATGACCTCCAGCAAGTTGATTCCCAGGTAAGAGTCACGGGTCCAATGGGATTATTTACGCCACTCTTGCCTTTGACAGAACCGTTTGCTTGTCGGATACATACATACCCGGTTTATATTCTATATGTATACTAACTCAAAATATTTTAGAATGGTTTTGATAAATAATAAAGTACCTGGTTAAAAGTGTAATATCATATAGTTTGGGTGTTTATTGACATTTAAGAAAGTATGGGGTTCAATGTGTAAATATTATAGTTTAGGATGTTTATCGACATTTATGAAAGTATAGGGTTTAAAGTGTGAATATTATAATTTAGGATGTTTATTGATGTTTATGAAAGTATAGGGTTTAAAGTATAAATATTATAATTTAGGATATTTATTGACATTTATGAAAGTATAAGGACCAATTATGTGAATAAAATTTTTAGTTATGATAACTTTATGAGTTTTTGAAGATCATAAGAATATTTATAGTTGTTCATGAAAAAATTATACTTTGATCAAAGATTTTGAGGAAATAATTATGATTTATTGGAATAACATGATCATCATAATCTTTTAGAGCAAAAAGTAAGTGTTTTATTAACAATTTATGATGATCATGGTGAGAGTATATGAACAATTATGAAGATTCAAAAGAAAACTTAAGAACTTAAGAACACACAAGAAGAAATCCATAATATGAAGCAAAAATGTATAAAGAACAACAATGAAAAGAAAATTAATTATAAAGACTTACTTGTTTATGCTAGAGAGGAAAGAGAGAATGAGATTTGGTGTGAAAAATAATGAGGATGAGGGGCTCTATTTATATGCCAAAAGTTAAGGTTTGAATATGATTCATATAGAGATAAAACTTGTTTAAAGATTAAAAGGTAAACTAATAATAATAATAATAATAATAATAATAATAATAAAATGATAATGATAAAAAAATTATTAGGATTATGAAACTCACGACACATTTTTTTTTCCAAACATTTTTATCTTTTTCTTTTTTTATTTAAAGGATTTAGATAAACCTTCTTGTGGAACAAGGTAAAGATAGAAGGTTCTAGAATGTTTCATTTTTAAATCACATGATAAATTTAAATACATAGGATAAAAATAATAACAACAAAATATTTTGTTGCAGGTTATAAACTATTAATCTAGGCATTCCGGTTCAATGTGTCATACTAATGATTAAGCACGATTATGATAAAATAAACATAGGATCATATAATTATGCATATAAAGATAATGCTATTCAACAAATGACACATAATTCAACACTAATAAATGTAGATGATGAAATTAATACGAGAACTTTATTAAATACAAGCACAAAAGACTAGCGTTTTTGCAAGAAAAATCCATAGATGTTACAGTCTCCCCCACTTAAGGGAATTTCGTCCCGAAATTAAATAGTGGAAACTACTTTTGATTGAAAAATATGAGGGTATTTATGTTTCATTTGATCTTCAAGTTCCCAAGTAAACCCTGGTCCTTACTTGTAGTTCCATTTCACTTTCACTAGACGGATTCGACTTCGCTTGAGTTTCTTGACATCACGATCTATGATTTCGATCGGTTCCTCATAAAATTGAAGTTTATCATCAATGCGAATATCATCAAAGGGAATAGGTTGAGTGTCATCTACTAAGCATTTCTTGAGGTTAGAAACATGGAAAGTGTCATGAATACCACACAATTCCTGAGGTAGTTTGAGTTTATATGCCACTAGACCAATCCTTTCAAGAATCTCAAAAGGTCCAACATACCTAGGAGCGAGTTTTCCCTTTTTCCCAAATCGGACAACACATTTCCAGGGGAAACTTTGACTAATACCCGGTCGCCAACTTGAAACTCAAGTGGTTTCCTTCGATTGTCGGCATAACTCTTTTGTCGGTTACGAGCGGCCTTAAGTCTTTCTTGAATGATAGCAATCTTGTCGGAGGTTACTTGGAAGATTTCAGGACCAATAACTTGCGAGTCACCAATCTCGGTCCAACATACGGGTGTTCGACATTTCCTACCAAACAAAGCCTCAAAAGGAGCACATTTGATGCTAGTATGGTAGCTGTTGTTATAGAAAAATTCAATGAGAGGTAGGTGATCATCCCAATTTCCTCCAAACTCTATTATGCAAGAACAGAGCATGTCTTCCAAGGTTTGGACGGTTCTCTCAGTTTGACCATCTGTTTGGGGATGATAAGCTGTACTAAGATCCACACGAGTCCCCAAAGATTTTTGAAGGGATTGCCAAAAGTTGGAGGTAAAACGGCTGTCACGGTCGGAGATTATAGATATGGGAACACCATGACGTGTCACGATTTCGTTAACGTAAATTTGAGACAACCTCTCCATTTTGTAGGTTTCACTAACAGGGGTGAAGTGAGCAGATTTGGTGAGACGATCGATTATAACCCAAATAGAATCATGCTTACGAGTGGTTTTTGGTAGTTTAGTGATGAAATCCATGGAAATTTAATCCCATTTCCATAGAGGAACCTCAGGTTGTTGAAGCAAACCCGAGGGCTTTCGATGTTTGGCTTTAACTTTTGAGCAAGTGAGACACTTCCCAACATATAAGGCTATGTCCTTCTTCATCCCAGGCCACCAATAGAATTCCCTAAGATTGTGGTACATTTTATCAGCTCCCGGATGGATCGAATATCGAGTTTTGTGGGCTTCATCAAGGATAATATTTCGAAGGTCTTCAGAATTTGGAACCCATATGCGTCCCATGAAGTAAAGTACTCCATCGGACTTAGTTTCCAATTGCCTTTTGGCTCCACAATCCAATTCGGTCTTGAGATTGTTTTGGGCTATCACTTGGGCTTGAGCTTGAAGGATTCGGGCCTTAAGGCTAGTGTGAACAATCATCTCCATGGCCCAAATACGAGAGGATTTAACTCTTTCCTTTCGGCTTAGTGCGTCGGCTACGACATTTGCTTTCCCGGGGTGGTAGTGAATTTCGCAATCATAATAATTGAGTAACTCAACCCAACGCCGTTGCCTCATGTTGAGTTCTTTTTGGTTAAGGATGTGTTACAAGCTTTTATGATCAGTATAGATGACACATTTAGTTCCATAAAGATAGTGTCTCCAAATTTTTAGAGCGAAAATCACCGTACTTAACTCAAGATCGTGAGTGGTGTAGTTCTTTTGGTGGATCTTGAGTTGTCGAGAGGCATAAGCTATGACTTTGCCTCGCTGCATGAGTACACAACTGAGACCTTGATTTGAAGCATCACAACAGACAATGAAATCATCATTTCCATCAGGAAGGGTTAAGATGGGTGCGTTACAAAGCTTTTGCTTTAAGGTTTGGAATGCATCTTCTTGCTCTTGTTCCCAAATGAACGGCTTGCCTTTTTGAGTTAAAGTGGTGAGCGGTAAGGCTATTTTTGAGAAATTCGAGATGAAACGACGATAATAACCAGCTAGACCAAGGAATGAACGAATTTCTGATGGGGTTTTCAGAGCTTCCCAATTTTTGATGGCTTTGATTTTTGTGGGGTCCACGTGTATACCTTTATCGTTGATAACATGACCCAAAAATTGAACTTCGCGAAGCCAGAATTCACATTTTGAAAATTTAGCATAAAGTTTTTCTTTCTTCAACAGTTCTAAGGTGAGGCGAAGGTGTTGCTCATGATTGCTCTTGGTTCTAGAATACATTAAAATATCATCAATAAAAACAATGACTGTGGAAACGTTATACGAACGTTTACGAGCCAGGAACTAGTCGCAAATCGATACGTTAACTCATACTGATACGTTTAACAAATACTTTATTGATGATCAATACATTACATGAAGATACGTTAATGGAGGTCTAGAGAGAATCCGACAGCATAACGTTACAGGGGATAAATATGGCACAAATCTCTATGCAAACTAACTATGGAAGACCTATTTATAGGCATGTCCTATTCGTTAAAACAGTAGTAACGAATCAGACATCTCATTCATTAACTCTACCAACGAATAAATCTTTCCATAGCCCCATTCTCTAAACACCCTTAGCGAATGGGTATACCTTAACGAATGAACCTTCATTCGTTACACTGTAGTAACGAATGGGCTCTTACATTAACGAATAGCCTAGTCTTATACGAATGAGGCCTCATTCGCTAAACATGCTTAGCGAATGAGCCTTTATACATTAAGTGTAAAGACTAAACTAGCCCCAGCCTATTCGAACAGCTGCGGACACCAAATTCGTGCACTTACAATGATGAATTTGTCGAGATACGGTTTACAAACTCAGTTCATGAGGTCCATGAACACTGCTGGTGCATTAGTCAAGCCAAATGGCATAACCATGAACTCATAGTGTCCATAGCGGGTTCGAAAAGCGTTTTGGGTATGTCTTCATCGAGAATTCGCAGTTGGTGATAACCCGAACGCAGATCAATTTTTGAAAAACAAGTGGCTCCTTGAAGCTGATCGAAGAGATCATCAATCCTCGGTAGTGGGTACCGATTCTTTATGGTGAGTTTATTTAACTCTCGGTAGTCGATGCACATGCGGAAAGATCCGTCCTTCTTTTTGATGAAAAGGACAGGAGCTCCCCAAGGTGAGAAACTAGGCCGGATGAATCCTTTGTCGAGAAGTTCTTGAAGTTGGCTAGTGAGTTATTGCATTTCGGATGGGGCTAAACGGTATGGAGCTTTGGCTATGGGAGTTGCACCGGGTATAAGGTCGATTCGAAATTCAACTTGTCGAGACGGAGGAGGTCCTGTCAAGTCATCGAGAAAAACTTCGGGATAGTCTTTGATAACGGGAATGTCTTAAATCTTTTTCACTTTGGATTTCTTGTCAACTACATGGGCTAAAAAGGCATAGCATTGTTTCCTTAAAAGTTTACGGGCCTTCATGCAAGAGATGATTTTTAGGTTACGATCGGGTTTTTCTCCTTGAATGATTAGTGTTTCACTGGATTTTAATGGGATACGAATGAGCTTCTCGGCACAGGCAACTTCGGCTTGATTACGGGATAACCAATCCATTCCCACAACTAGGTCAAAACTACCAAGCTTAAAGGGAATTAGATCGATATTAAGAGAGTGGTCTCAAAGGTCAAGGTGCAATCACGCATAATAGTATTGGCTTGGGCGGTGTTACCATTGGCTAACTCGACGGTATAAGGCGAGTCTAGTTTTGCCGGTTTTCATTTAACAAGGGGTTAAAAATCAAGTGATATAAAACTTCTTTCCGCGCCCGTATCAAATAGTATGGATGCAAAGTGGTAATTTAAGAGAAATGTACCGATTATGACATTGGGATCTTGACGTGCATCTGAAGCACCAATAGTGAAAGCTCTACCACGAGTGGCTTGGTTGTTATTTGGAGCCAATTGGGGACAGTTGTTCTTGAAATGGTCCAAACCACCGCATTGAAAACAAGCACGAGCATTGTCATCATGGCTTGATTAACAGTAGCAAGGGCAGTTCGGCATCGAGGAGCTAGATGACCAAAAAGACCACAATTGGTACGCTTTCGGCATTGGGAACTTGGTGGGTGATGATAGTTGCAGGTGGAGCATAGGAGGTGAGGTCCAGAGTACCCTGCCCTAGCCGGGGCTTGGTTAGCAGGAGCCACAGCTTGGACGGGCACAGCAGGGGTGGTTGCAACATAGTTGGTGGTTTTTGGTTTCTTATTAGGTTGGTAACTAGTTTTCTTGAATTCTCTCTCTTTTTGTTTCCTCGATTCCTTCCCCAAAATTCCGGTTTTGACTAGTTCATCGGTTAAGGTACTGGCTAGGTGTATAGCATCTTGGAGGGTTCCAGGATTAACAGCCAAGATCATGCTCCTCATTGAAGGAGGTAAGCCATTTATATAGCGATCAATGGCTTTTTCCTCATGAGTGACTAGGTGGGGTACTAGCTGGGATAGTTCTTGGAAACGGTTGGTATAGCCAAGGTGATCGTCTCCTTTCATAGTATGACCCCAAAGCTCATCTTCCATCTTTCGGAGTTCGCTCTTGTGACAATATTTCCTAGTCAGCAGGTCTTTGAATTCGGCGCAAGGTAGAGCCAAGGCCGGCTCACGACCTCGAGTCCTGATTTGAGTGGTCCACCAAGTCAAGGCCCCTAGCTTGAGGGTGCTAGCAACATACTTCACCTTTAGATTCTCCGGACAATTTCGCATGCTTAAAGCGGCTTCTGTGCTCTCGAACCATTGCAGCAACCCGGTGGCACCTTCTGAGCCGGTGAAATCAGTAGGTTTTGAAGCAACAAAGGTTCGGTAGGATTGCTCGTAGTTGTTGCCATTATTGTTGTTGTTTCCGTTGAGTTAATTGAAAATCGAGGGAAGAAGAGTAGCCATTTGAGCGAGCACAGTTGCTAGTGGGGTGTCATTGTCGTTGTTGTCATTGGTGTCATTGGAGGCATCGCGACGAGGAGGGATTCTAAGAAATCATCATATAAGTTGGATAAGTAAAAGAGTAAGGAATAATAAAGCAAATGTTTTGCTATAAAATAGAGCAATGCAGTCTTCGTCCCACTGTGGCAAGGGGATGTAGGAATTTATGAAAGAGTTGACGAAATCGAGAGATGTAAGGCCCCGTTACCGGTAGCACTACTTTCGTGTTGGATTTACTCATAAACGCAGTTCTAAATATCAGAGTTAATTAAAACATTCACGGAATATAAAAGCTTTCATAAAACATTTCATAACAAAACACGTCTTGTCTTAAAACATCATTTTGTCTTTCAAAATGAACGAAACATTAAACTTAAACGTCTTGAGTCTTCCGATGCCAGCCTCTTATTCAGTGCCACGTGTCTCCTCAAGCGAGCTGCCTCATCCTACTCACCTGCGTGCATACTAAAAGTCAACTACGCTGAGTGAGTTCTAGTTAATCATACATTATACAATACACATAAACTTATTTTCTTTCATTCATACTTTCATACTTTCATACTTTCTTTTGTATTAACTTACTTTCATATCTTACGTTATAAAGAGCATTACGCCCTACATTCCTCGAGTATTATTAGGGCTCGGTACCCTCCTTCCTCGAGTATTATTAGGGCTCGGTACCCTCATTTCTCGAGTATTATTAGGGCTCGGTACCCTCTTTCCTCGAGTATTATTAGGGCTCGGTACCCTCTTTCCTCGAATATTAGTAGGGTTCGGTTCCCTAGTTCTCGAATATTAGTAGGGTTCGATTCCCTCTTCGTTACCATACAACCATACATCATACCTCGAGTATTATTAGGGCCCGGTACCCTCTTCGTAACCATACAACCATCCTTTCCTTCTTTTATTAACTTTATCACATTCATACACATAAGCATACATATCATACTTACCTTATACTTAGCGTTACAACCTGACAGTACGTGCAATATCCGAAGATCGTTCACGTACCGTCAAGCCATCATTCATACATATCACATTATTCACATAAGGCATACACTTATCTCTTAGGATAAGCGTATTAACAAACATATCGAGTATGCACACAGCCCCGAAACCATAACACATAAATGGGGCTAGAAACTCACCTGAATCCTGTTACTCTCTCCGTTAATAGTTATTTCCTTCTTGAGCTGTGCACGGCTAACTGTATAATATTTACACGTATCAATTAACTACTACTACTCATGTTGTACTTCTATCTTTATATGACCCACAACGAACGGGGGTCCGGGGGCAGCGTCCCTGGCAGCGGGGTCTACGGGCGGCAGCCCCTAGCAGGGTCCAAGGGGCAGAGCCCCTGGCTGGGGTCGAGCTGGAAAAATTTTATTTCCATTAACTGTCTTAACACATTTTTCATTAGGTTTTTAATTTATTTTCTAAGCGAACTTAACTTTAGGCGAAGTTAAACCTTAAGCGAACTTAGCTTTAGGCGAAGTTATCAGTTAGGCGAACTTGGCCGTAGGCGAAGTTATCAATTAGGCGAACTTGGCCTTAGGCGAAGTTACCAGTTAGGCGAACTTGGCCGTAGGAGAAGTTATCAATTAGGCGAACTTGGCCTTAGGCAAAGTTACCAGTTAGTCGAACTTGGCCGTAGGCGAAGTTAAGCTTTGAAGGCGAAGTTAGGCTTTGAAGGCGAAGTTAAGCTTTGAAGGAGAAGTTATCAGTTTGCAGGCAAAGTTGCCCAGTTTGCAGGCGAAGTTGCCCAGTTCAGCTACGGGTTTGGTTTTTATCAAGCATTTTGGCGATTTTAATACCCTTGTTATGGTTCGACATCACCCACTACGTTCCCTAACCGTTTTCGATCGTATATATATCCCGTATATACTATAAAGCTTGGACCTTTAAGCTTAAGGACATTCAAAAAGCTAAACGTTCAATAAAACGTAAACTTTAAAGGTCAAGAACATACCTTTTATACATTCGGTGTGGTCCGGTTTGCTTGGTTATCTCGTATATTGAAGATCTAATAATGGTCGGCTTGATTCTTGGTCTCGGATGTCTCTCTCTCTCTCTCTCTCGGCCGAATATGGTGTAGTATATGTGTGTGTTTTTGAGTGTGTAGAGATTATGATGGAAATGAAATGAGGGTTTAGGGTTTTAGGTTGGTTTAGGGGAGATTTATATCCCTTAAAGCCCATGGACCTAAGGCCCATTCTCATTTAACCCATCTTAATTAATCTAAGTCCATGATCCGTTCTTTACTCGACATTAATTAATTAATAACGCGAAATCACTAAACGTAACTTTCTTTATTTAACATTATAAATTTTAGGATGTTACAAGAGACATGCTTAAATATGAAGTTAGGACATTTAATAGCACATAATTTCAACCTAAGGGACATTCCTAGACGTAGGTTGGTTACTAACTCTCTACGACCAAGGCTCTGATACCAATTTGTCACACCCCCCGGCCGAAGGCGGAAACGCCGTGGCGTGCATAGATTGAAATCATACACGTGGTATTAAATGTAAAAACTCATATTAAAAGAAACCAACAAATTATTCAAACAAAATATAATCCAAATAGAAAATATGACATAGCACTTTATTCATTCAACTTCTAAGTCTGACTCATGCCCTATATGAAACTTCAAGAATCTTCATAACTTAATTTCCATCACCTGAAAAACATGCGAGAGTGTTAACTAAAAATAGTTGGTGAGAACATAGGTTTTAAAAATATACTTTTATGTTGAAAACATTCCATATGCGTTAAGTTGCTTTGTATACTTTAGTGATTACAACCAAACCTTTGACACGTTTAGTGAGTCGTCTAATCCACGATTAGACAATTATGTTTAATGTTTAACGATCGTCGGATTCTGAACACACAGGCCTCTACCCGAGGCCTGCGTGGACGGGTCGGGCCAATAGATCTATCACCATACTACCACGGGCTTTAACAAGTTAATGGTTGTACATGTGATTAAGTATACACTTGTAATAATCACACAATGAATATCATGAATAAAGCTTGTATCAAATAAAATGTAAAACAAATTGATTATGCATGTTTCCACCCCGAAGTATAAAATGTTTAAAAGCATGAAAAGGGGCTATTAACTCACCTTTCTTGATGGATGAACAAGAACACGAGCAAGAGTTTGTTGAACTGGTTACAGGATGCCCTAGATTAAGTTTGATTTTTAAATTAGTTAGAGTGTCGCGTACTAGAATGTTCTAAACCAAGAGTATGACCTCCAGCAAGTTGATTCCCAGGTAAGAGTCACCGGTCCAATGGGATTATTTACGCCACTCTTGCCTTTGACAGAACCGTTTGCTTGTCGGATACATACATACCCGGTTTATACTCTATTTGTATACTAACTCAAAATATTTTAGAATGGTTTTGATAAATAATAAAGTACCAGGTTAAAAGTGCAATATCATATAGTTTGGGTGTTTATTGACATTTAAGAAAGTATGGGGTTCAAAGTGTAAATATTATAGTTTAGGATGTTTATCGACATTTATGAAAGTATAGGGTTTAAAGTGTGAATATTATAATTTAGGATGTTTATTGATGTTTATGAAAGTATAGGGTTTGAAGTGTAAATATTAAAATTTAGGATATTTATTGACATTTTTGAAATTATAAGGACTAATTATGTGAATAAAATTTTTAGTTATGATAACTTTATGAGTTTTTGAAGATCATAAGAATATTTATAGTTGTTCATGAAAAAATTATACTTTGATCAAAGATTTTGAGGAAATAATTATGATTTATTGAAATAACATGATCATCAAAATCTTGCACAGACATAACCAGTTGAGCTAGAGAACAAGTCAGTTAACTTGTGAAAACTATTATATAAATATACATCATGAGGATCATCTTCTTCCTTGAAACCCTAGTTTTCAATCTCTGACTTTTAGTCCTAGTTAGATGTAATTGATTTAGGGGTTTGTTTTAGGTGTTGTTCGCGATGAAAAACCATGTAAATATTACCTCGTGGGATGCCGGGATGTACAAGAACGATAGGTGGCCGGAAAGTTGATCGGAGAAATTTGAACTTGGATTATATGTATGATACAGTGATAACTGTTAATTAGTGCGAGTTTAAGCTTGTTAGGAGGTCCTATTTATACTAATTGAAGGAGTGTTTACGCGTTAATTTCAATGATTTGATTACCAAAAAATTCGGCAGCCGTCACGGGATGATTTGACAATTTGGAGCCGTTATAACACAATTAATATATTAGTTAATGTATAATACGAGGGTCTAAGATCGTTACATATCGTTAATTGAAGTTTAAAACACATTTTGATGTGATTTAATGGTGGCCGGCGTCGGATTCCGGTCGCCGGAAAGACGGCCGGAAAAGCGACGGTAGGGTGGGGCTAGGGTAGGGTATGATATATTTAATATATATTATTTTAAATAATTTACAAAAGTAGCCCCTCAATTTTCTAGATACTTTAATAAATGGAATTTTAATTATATTTACAATTTAAACCTCGGACTTGAAATGTTTTATAAATGTATTAGAGGTTTATAAACTTAGAAAATTTCCAATTTATAGCCCGATGAAGGATCGTTTAAATAAGAACTTTAAATCTTTGAATTTCGTAAATAAAAACGAACGATCAATAAAAGTGAATCCTCGAGGATATTATGTTGTTTAGAACGATATGCAAGAATACATTGAAATGGCATAACGTGTCGGTTTAATGAATACGTTCAACGAAAGTTAATTAATAACTATATATATATTATATATATATATATATATATATGAATATATTTATTTATCTATATATATAAACAAAACCGAAAATTTAAAATGGGCCGGGTTTTCGGGTTTGAAAAGTAACGAGTGTTACAGAATTCACAACTTTTAAGAATTTCGTCCCGAAATTAAAATAAAAATAAAATTTTACAAGAAAACAACTAATATGAGGAGTTGTTTAAAAGTTTTTTACAATTTTCATAAACATAAAAATAAATAAATAATAACGTTGATCTTTGAATGACCTGAAAGACGCCACACATGGGAATATGGTAAGGACACTTATATATAGGATGTACCAACGGTGTATCCACCATGCCCTTATCATATTTCATTTGTCCCGTCTTTAAAATCATTCTAGGTTTTGAGTTATTGCACACAACGTACTTATTATGTCTTCCATGCGAGGATTTTGATAATTACGTGTCGACCCATAATTACCTTTATCGTCGGATGGTCCACAAAATCCGTCCCATTGTATGGGTTTAAAAATATATTACGTCCTCATGTGAAAAATTTACAATTCAAGAACGATGAACTATACAGATCAAAATTTAACAAAATATATAAACCAATCCTTAAGGTGAAGGATAAGTGAGAATATAAAATCATTGAAGTTTTAAAGATGCAAAGATGTTTAACAAACAAAATGCGCGAAACTCTTGAGTAGTATGAAATAATTAGAATAGCATATAACATCAATTGAAATCATGAACATGAAATAAATAAGTTGAGAATAACATGTTAAGTAAACGTAGCTTTGAGCTACAAAATATAAACACGTAAGTCTATAAGTATTGGGTCCGAGAATAAGATAGAATACACAAAACCTTAGTAAAAGAATCAAGTTCTTAGAGTTAATAATGACTCTTTAAACAAATGCAAATTTTCAATAAAGAAAATATTAACGCAATATTTGAGATTAATAGAAATAAATAATGCAACTTCAAGATCAGAGTAAAATGTTGATTCAAATTGATAAAACATTGAGAACAAAATAATTGAAACTTCAAGTCTAATTATGATATTGGTCTCAATTTTGGCAAAACATTGGGATTAAGACTAACAAAAGCGATTCGAAATAAAACATTGAATGAATCACACAATCAAAACGATTTGTTTAACAATAATAAACTCAAAATGTGTATAAACATGCTCATAGTCTCCAACTTCCACTAAACAATTATGTTTATGGCAAATCGGTTATAGACCATGAGATTGAAACAACAAAGTAAACCGATTCTGAATGTAATTATGAATGGAAATAGTTCACCCATTAACGAATAACATTAATTCATTTCAAACATTATGTATAAAATATGGTCAGCTATAAATATAGCTAGTGAGATTTCCACAGTTTAATATACTACATAAAAACCATAAAATTCCATGAACTCATAAAATGCGCAAGTAGGGGTTTTTTACACTCAATACAATGGACCTGAGTGTAAAAAACAAACAAAGGTCCTTTCCAGTCGGGGCTACTGACGTACTCGGATATGAGGTCCCGTTTTCACTCGATACAAATGGACCTAAGCGCAAAGGGGGGCGTATGATCATACTTATTGAGAAAACCACTTGAAATCCGCGTATATAACAATTAAGCAAATAAGCATACAAGTCCATATACGAATTGTAGCTTGTAAGCAAAGATGTAAATCTTGAAGTTTGATAAATAATACATATGCCACCCCAAAATATTGAAGCGTTTAAAAAGGGGTTGTGAAAACTCACCTTAGTAATTGAAGTAAAAAGGAATAAGATTAACTCGAAGGCGTCAAAGGATACCGAAGTAGTCAATCCGTACGAACTATAAATAAGAATAAACACGACTTTTAACGACTATTCTAACGAAAGATTATGGTTGACTAATTGTATGAATAATTTTATAAGTTAGTTACTATTTTATTATAATTTTATTAAAAATCTTATGGCTCTTTGATTATTATATTATTATTTATGTTTAACGGTAACTTGTTTATTAATAAGATGTAAATAGCTTAACGGCGAGAATATGGAGTTTATACTTCCGAAATGCCTGAACTATCGTTTATAAGCCGTAATTATAATTATTGCTTTAACGAAACGATTTTTAGAAAATTAAAGTTTGCGTTACGATTAATAAGCGATTTTTAATAATGGTTTACGAAAACGAGAAACTTGGGTTTTAAATTTAAAAAGGTGAGATATAATTTATAGTTAGTTTACATAATTTTTATTTAGTTTAAAAAAAGTTTTTATAAATTTATTATGATTTTTAAATGATTAAAATGGTTAATTGATTAATAATAAACTGAATTAATTAATAATAAAAAGAATATGTCTAATCCGGGTTTCAAACCCGGGTCTCGGTGATACGGGTTTAAAGTGTTAACCAACTGGTCTGCATCTCATATTTGTTAAGGTTATGATTTCCATTATTTAAATACATTAACAGTTTCAAATGGTTTTGGATTAATAATAATAACAGGTTAACAAAAAAGGAAGAAAAGCATGCGTGACCCGGGTTTTGAACCCAGGTCTCATGTTTAACAAGATCAGACGCTAACCACTGGACCAGATAAGCTATTCGGTTAAGTTATGAAATCCGATATATAAATATAATTGCCCAGGTTCATCTTCTTCATTATGAACCCCAATTTCAATTCAAGGTTTCTCTTAATTGATTTTTAAAAAGTTACTATGGGGGTTTCGTTAATTGATTCAACGATGTTAATATGCATATAACAATTACCTTAGAACGTGTTGTTTTGACCGAAACCCGGTTGCCGGAAAATAAAATAGAGAAGTCTCCCAATTACAGAAAATCCATGTATTAGAGGGGGATTAAGAGGAATGAGCAAATTATAATGAAGTTTTGGGTTCTATTTAAACCACGAATCGAAGCGTGTATGCATTAATTTGGTTGATTGATTTTCCTAAAGTTCCGGCGGATATCACGGACGCTAATCACGGATTTTAGGACGTTAATACACAATTAGTTAGTTGGACATACTATAATATTGACGATATAACGCGTTAATCAATAGTTTCGGGTTAAAGTTTGAGGTTTAGTGTAACGCCCGTTAATTCCGGTTTCAAGAATTAAGGATTGTAAAGTATGTATAACTCTCGAGACTTAACCGACGTTTCTCGTAAGCCTGTACGTCATCCCGGTACGTTAAAGAACCTAACTTTTCCTTCCATTTTGCCTTACACTTCAATCTGGAGGGGCTAGAGTGTAAAATATTATGTTATAACACAACCTAACCCTAGCCCCCATCTCTTTCTGCGATCGGCAGGTAGGAGCAGCCCCAAGACCACCGATTTTCCTTTTTACAACCAATTCTAAGCCATGAAAACTTCAATTCAAGGTCGGTTTTATGATTCCCCATGTCTTTTACACCTTAATTGATCATATTACCGCGCTTATTGGTCGTTAAGGTTGAGTTTTGATGATAACAGTTTGCTGACAGATTCGTATACCTTTATTGTAGGGTCTGTAACGCGATGATAACCCATTTTTTTTATCTATTCTTGATTCCACGATGTTCTACTTTGAGTCTAGTTTCCAGAAAGGTATAATACGTAATTTTTGGACGATATTTGAATGGTTTTTATGAATTTATAAAATCGAGTGTCAAAGCTGATGCGGGATGACGGATTCTGGTCTGTCTTCCCGACGTCTTAACCTTTTTTCGACAGGTCCAAATTGGTTGGTTCCACTTCTGGAAGTTAGTATTTTGAGTTAGGAACCAAACCCAATTGGAATCGTTTAATTTGGTTTGGTAATGAATTTTATAAAAATAAAACCATTTTGTTGCACACTGAAACAGCTGTACGTACCTTGCTGTGTTGGAGGAATTTTTATAATTTTTGTGTCCAATAGAAAAATATAATAAATATATTTTTATAAACCTAAGACATTTATTAAAGTTTTTTAAAAATTTCATAATTTATTTCAAAGGTTATCTCATGTAATTAAATGCATCTTCGCATGCTAAAATCTACACGTTTTACTCGTTATTGATCGATATGTTCGTTTTAGGCTTAACCGGGGGATGTTCAATTGTGTTCTTGTCGGGGCTGTTTGAAGTGACTTTTTGCACCACAATCTTCCTAGGTATGTCTTGTATATCATAGTCAAAGATCATGTTCTTAGGTGTTCGTTAAGTTGATCAACTAGTTGTAGTTTGATTGTTATGTTCGGTTGTCTAGAATTGTTGAGTTTGATGCGTTAATCGGTTGGATGACCAACCGAATCAGTTTGTATGGCCCTAGGGGAGTCCAAGGGCTGTGGAAAAATTATTTTTTTGGTGCTCGGGGCTGTCGGGGTTAGTGCTTCGTCAATCGAGTCGGCGGTGCCGAATTTTCGTTTAAATGTTAAAGTAAGTGTTGTAAAAGGGAACCGTCAACCCTATCAACTCGGGTGACATAATTATGATGAATGAAAAGGTTTAAGACAGAATTTGGTCCATTCGGGGCTGATTCGGTTAACAAATGGTTTTAAGGATTATTTCATGCGCATTCGACCCGATTTGACTATCTTTGGGCCTTGGGCCAAGTGTTGGGCCTTAGGCCAAGTATTGGGCCTTGGCCAAGTTGTCGGGCCTTGGGCCAAGTATTGGGCCTTAGGCCAAGTTTTTGGGCCTTGGGCCAAGTGTCGGGCCTTGGGCCAAGTTGTCGGGCCTTGGGCCAAGTATTGGGCATTGGTCCAAGTTGTTGGGCCTTGTGCTAAGTTGTTGGGCCTTAGGCCAAGTATTGGGCCTTGGGCCAAGTTGTCGGGCCTTGGGCCAAGTATTGGGCCTTGGGCCAATTTGTTGGGCCTTGGGCCAAGTATTGGGCCTTGGGCCAAGTGTTGGGCTTGTACGGCCCATTAGGCTAGAGTATTCCTACAGTCTAGTTTAGTAACGCGTTATGTATAATTTACAGACCCTTGCTTGTGATTTTGCCCTTAGGAACTTCCTAGCTCGTTGCAAGTCTTCGATCGATCTCAGGTGAGTTCATGATGCCCTTTTTACTCATTTTACTTTTGGGCTAGCATGCGCACCTAAATGTTTTCTTACTTGATGAAATGTTTTTAAAAAAGATTTTATATAGGCTTGCTAGTATATGGTAAGCCTTGGGATGTTAAATATAAATATGTGTATATACATTATTTCTTGGCCTCTTTTTGGCGATGTTGTAGTCGTTTCGACTACTGATGTTGTGTATGCCTACTTTGTGTTTGCATACACTGATGTTACGTGTTTGGGTTGTACGTTTGCTCGACCCTGATGTTATACGTGGATGATATATATATATATATACTGTTATATATATAGGGATGTTATTGAATGGATGTTTACATATACATTTTGTATATGTATGTATGAGGATGTTTAAGTTCGGTAATGATGATTAGATGGATGTACCCTTTTACTTTTAGAAAACCTTTGATATGACTATCATGATTTTACTACTGATATCTTTTACTTAAAACTTGAACTCACTCAGCTCAAGCTGACTTTGTGTGCATGTTAGTGTAAGTTTCAGGATTCGGAAGAGGATGCCTTATCGCTTGGACGTGCACGGAGCTACCTGGATGGTGAAAGGCATACTGGAAGGGAGAATTATTATGAATGTTTTATTTCAAGGAAATTTATAAAAGTTATACTTACTTTGGATTTTGGGTAAAATTCCCGGGTTTTGGGAACTTATTTCATTTTTCATGTTTTCCGCAAAATTGATACTCTGAAACGTTTGTTTTAATGGAAGAAATGGTTTTTAAGTTTATTAAATTTTACGAGTGTTTGGATGATTACCAACTGTGGGGTTCCCGGGGTTCAGGGCTTTACATTTAGGGGGTGTTTGGGGCCTTTGGCGCCATTCCGGTGGTGGCTGGCCGGAAATACGGGATCTGGGGGGAAGGGTTGGGTTTTGATTTTTATATTGTTATAATTTAAATAAATTTACAGTTTAGCCCATGGACTTTGTCACTTCTTTTAATCCTAACTTGAACTCTAAATAACGGAAATGGTCCTCGCACTTTTAGTTATATCTTATGTTGAATGTTTATGATTTTGGATAATTACATTTTTAACCCGTAAGCTTGATTAACGATAAAGTTTGGGATTTCATAATTAAATTGAACGAACATGTTGAATATAGAAATAAATGAACGAACGTTGAGAATTAAATGTCGGGAACGCTTCTATTAATGATAAACAAATAATACAATACATCGAAACGACCCAACGGGTCGGTTTTACAAATACAAACATGAATCGGAAATTGACGAATATCACAACAATCCCTACTTTTGAAAATTTCGTACCGAAATTAGGCACAAGAATCTGTATTAAACAGATGAGGATACTTAGTTCGCATTTGATCTTCCCGCTCCCAAGTAAATTCAGCGCCTCGTTTAGATTCCCAACGAACCTTTACCAAAGTTATACGGCTACGTTTGGTCTCTTTGTCATTGCGGTCCATAATTTCCACGGTCTCTCAACAAAGTGCATAGATTCATCGATGCGCACTTCGTCAAGTGGTATGTGGAGATTTCCCTCAGCTAAGCATTTCTTAAGATTCAACACATGAAACGTCGGATGAACATTCGCGAGTTCTTGCCTACACGATCGAGAATTTTGAAAGGGCCAACATATCGAGGAGATAGTTTACCTTTATTACCGAAACGAACCACACCCTTCCAAGGAGATACCTTGAGAAGAACACGATCACCAACATTAAACTCGAGAGGTCATCGACGGTTATCCACGTAGCTCTTTTGGTGACTATGAGCAGCTAAAGATTTTGTCGAATTTACGAAATTCGATTAGTGGTCTCTTGGACAAATTCGGGATCGGTGACTTAGGTTTCACCAATATCATTCCAACAAATAGGAGAACGACACTTACGACCATAGGGTGCTTCGAATGGAGCCATACCGATGCTCGTGTGAAAACTGTTATAGTAGGAGAACTCAATCAAATGAATATGAGAACCCCAGTTTCCACCAAAATCCAAAACACAAGACCTAAGCATATCCTCAAGCGTTTGAATCGTTCACTCAGATTGCCCATCGGTTTGAGGGTGATAGGCGGTGCTAAGGTCCAAACGAGTTCCCAACACGGTTTGCAAATATGACAAAAAGCGAGAAGTAAAACGACTATCACAGTCGAAAATAATACGCAAGGGTACACCATGACAACACACAATACGCTGAACATAGATCTGCGCGAGTTGATCAACCGAGAACTTTTCGTTGATTGGAATGAAGTGCGGGGACTTAGTCAAACAGTCAACAATAACCCAAATACCATTGTAGCGGTTTCGAGTGGTTGGGAGTTTAAACACGAAATCCATGGTCACATCTTCCCACTTCCAAATCGGGATGTGTGGTTGCACAAGTAAATCAGATGGTCGCTGATGCTCGGCCTTAACTTTAGCGCACGTAAGGCACTTTGCGACGTACAATGCAATATGTTTCTTCATGCGGGGCCACCAAAATGTGGACCGTAAGTCAAACTACATTTTATCCGCACCGGGATGAATGAAATATCGCGATTTATGAGCTTCGTCCATGATGAAAGTACGAAGATCGTCACGATTGGGAACCCACAAATGATTAAGATAATACAACAACCCTTCACGCTTAGTTTCGAGTTGAAGCTCAGTGCCACAGGACATTTCGTCGTGTATATTACCCTCGGTGACCGAGACATGTTGGGCTTTAAAGATTCAGAGTTGGAGATCGGTTTGGACGATCACGCTATGAAGCAAGATAGATTTCATATGGGTCTTTCGACTAAGGGAATCGGCTACAACATTCTCTTTACCAGGGTGGTAGCGGATTACGCAGTCGTAATTGCTGAGTAATTCGGCCCATCGTAGTTGCCGCATGTTCAAATCCTTTTGATCAAAAATGTGTTGAAGACTCTTGTGGTCGGTGAATACCACACATTTTGTGCCATAAAGGTAATGCCTCTGAATTTTCAACGCAAAAACAACAGCGCCGAGCTCGAGATCATGCGTCGTGTAATTTCTTTCATGAACTTTGAGTTGCCGTGAAGCGTAGGTGATGACTTTACTTCGTTGCATAAGGACACAACCGATGCCTTAGTTAGAAGCATCGCAATACACAACAAAGTCCTCGTTTCCCTAGGGGAGAGCAAGGATCGACGCATCGCAAAGCATACATTTGAGAATTTGGAATGCTTCATCTTGCTTTGGTCCCCACACATAAGGCTTATCCTTGTGAGTCAAGGCGGTTAGGGGCAAAGCGATCTTGGAAAAATTGAGGATGAAGCGATGATAATAACCCGCAAGACCAAGAAACAAACGAACTTTGGTAGGAGAAGTTGGAGTCTTCCAATTCTTGATGGCTTTGACTTTGGCGGGGTCAACGTGAATACCCTTTTCGTTTACTATGTGCCCCAAGAACAGAATTTCATTCAACCAAAATTCACATTTCGAGAACTTTGCATAAATTTGTTCCTTCCTCAAGAGATCAAGGATGGAATGAAGGTGCTTTGTATGCTCGGTTTTGGACTTGAAATATATGAGGATATCATCAATAAAGACAATCATGAATTATCTAAGTATGGCTTGCATACGCGGTTCATGAGGTCCTTGAATACCGCGGGTACATTGGTTAACCTAAAGGGCATAACCCTAAACTCGTAATGTCCATATCGAGTTCGGAAGGCGGTCTTGGGTACATCATCTTCATGCACGCGTAGTTGATGATAACCTGGACGAAGATCAATCTTGGAGAAGCAAGAAGATCATTGAAGTTGATCAAAGAGATTGTCGATGCGAGGCAAAGGGTGACGATTCTTGACCGTAATCTTGTTGAGTTCGCTATAGTCGATGCACATTCGGAAGGAACCATCTTTCTTCTTGACAAAAAAAACTGGTGCGCCCCCATGGAGACGAAATAGGGCGGATGAACCCTTTTTTCGAGAGTTCTTGGAGTTGGGTAGACAATTCTTGCATCTCGGAGGGTGCAAGACGGTAGGGAGCCTTTCCAATCGGAGTTGCACCAAGCACATGGTCAATGCGGAATTCAACTTCACGAACGGGAGGAAGACCAGATACATCATCGGGAACCACTTCGGGATACTCACGAACAACCGGAATGTCTTCAATCTTTCTCTCCTTCTTTTCAACAACGTGAGCCACGAATGCTACATACTTCTTGCGTAAGTACGTATGGGCTTGAGAGCAAGTTATGAGGTTAAGGCTAGAAGGAAAGGGCTTTTCACCAATAACACGAAGAGTTTGACCATCGGCAATCGGAATACGAATAATCTTCTCGAAGCAAACGGTTTCGGCATGGTGAGAGGACAACCAATCCATGCCTACAATGATGTCGAAACTTCCCAATTGCATCGGGATGAGGTCGATTGAGAACACGTGGCCATTAAGATTCATCTTGCAACTTCGAATAGCAGAATCAATCATCACGGATTTACCATTTGCTACTTCAACAGTGTACGAGCTCTTAAATTTAGACCGAGGTTTAGCAAGCAAGGACTCAAATTCAAAATATACAAAACTCATATCGGCACCGGTGTCAAATAATATAGATGCAAAGTGGTCGTCTACAAGAAATGTACCGTTCACCACATCGCTGTTTTGTTGCGCTTGGTGGGCATTCATCATGAAAGCACGCCCACGGTTATCTTGTGGAGCTTGAACGGCTTGAGTGGCTTGACCCTCTTGAGGTGCGGGTGCTTGGATAGCTAGGGGTGGTGGAGCTTGATTAGCCATCAGTTGAGGTATTTGAGGTTGGATAGCTTGGTAGGCTTGGTATGCTTGGAGCTGGAATTGCAGAGCAGGAGCCAGCCGGAGTGTGTTAATGTTTGCGAGTCGTGGACATGCACTACGAAAATGGCCAATTTCCCCACAATTATACCAAGCACGCATTTGGTTAACGGGTTGGATATATGGCATGGGTAGGGGATTTGGTTGATGTCACACCCTGACTAGCACAATGCGGAAGCGTAAAACGGGAATGTAACAGACACCTCTGGTATCAACACATTGTTTATAAAGAAACATTACACATTAATTTACAATATATTACATTTCTTTGTTCTATCATTGTTTTACAGTCTAGGTGATACAAACAAAACTAGTTCGTTAACTATACATTCTTACTACTAACGCCCTTGCTTCTATTCACATAGCATCAACCACACACCTCAGGCAAGTAACAGATCACCAAATCATTCCGATTTAGGTACACCTGAAAAGCAGTTTAAAACAGGTCAACTACTAGAGTTGGTGAGTTTCATGTAACACCCCGGCTTAAGCGGAAACGCCCGAGTGTGACGTACAGATTGCTCAAACACACGTGGCACTATTAAGTGACCATAATAACATTAATTCATTTAATAAGCCAAGTAACACAAGTTCGAAAGTAACAATACAAGTTCAAACCAAAACATAACCATAACAATAGTTCTTTTATTGGAATACCCTAAGTAATCTAAGTGTCTTCAATACTTCAACCTCTAATCATGGTACCTGTAACATATGTATAAAATATGGTCAGCTATAAATATAGCTGGTGAGTTTCCACAGTTTAAATACGTACATAAAAACCATACAATTCATAGACATGTGATAAACGAGCAAGTAAGTCCTTTCCAGTTGGTACAACCAACGTACTTGGATAATCGCGCAAGTAAGGTCCTTTCCAATTGGTAACAACCAACGTACTTGGATAATGAGGCCCCTTCTCCACTCGATACAAATGGACCAGAGTGCAAAGGGGGGCGTATGATCATACTTAATAAGGCTTCCCAATCGTGCAAGTAATATTCGTACAAGTAATACAAGTAACACACAAGTCCATATACGAATTGTAGTTTTGTAATAGAAGAAACAATGCTTGAATTTTTATAAGGATACATATGCTACCCCAAAACATTAAAACATTAAAAAGGGGTGGTGAAAAACTCACCTTAGTAATTGAAGTGAAAAAGGAATAAGAATAACTTGAAGGCGTCAAAGGAACCGAAGCAATCAACCCGTACGAACTATAATTAAGAATAAACATGACTTTTAACGGCTATTCCATCGGGATTTTAAGGTTGTTTAATTGTATGATAGTTTTAGAAGATAGTTATTATTTTATTACAAATCTTATGGCTCTTAGATTATTATATTATTATTTATGTTTTAACCACAACTTGGTTATTAGTACAATTTAAGCACTTTAATGGCGAGAAAACAAAGTTTATATGTTCGAAAAGCTTGAACTATTGTTTATAAGTCGAAAATATAATTGTTGCTTTAACAAAACGATTTTTAGGAATTGAAGTTTACTTTGCGATTATTACACGATTTTTAATAACGACTTATGAAAACGAGAAACTTGATTTTTTTATATGTAAAATGATGAGATATATTTTATAGTTAATTTACATAATTTTTATTTAATTTAAAAAGGGTTTTATGAATTTATTATGATTATTAATTGATTAAAATGACTATATAGTTAATTAAAATGGATTACAAAAAAATATATCTTTACCCGGGTTTCGAACCCGGGTCTCTCCGATCCAAGCCACAAGAGTTAACCAGTTGAGCCAGTCGTTATATTTGTTAAGATTACAGGTTTAAATTATTAAATCTACTAACTGTTATAATGGTATAATATTAATTATAAGTTACAAAACCACAAACCAGTTAAAAGATTGACCCGGGGGTTTTGAACCCGGGTACGTGTGTCAAGCTCGTAACCCAACCAGATGAGCCAGTTATGAAATTCATTTAAGGTATGGAAGTAATTAAAATAAACAGAACTTAGATTCGTCTTCTCCAATTGAAACCCTAGGTTTTCAATTGGAGAATTGGTTCCATGAACGCTTAAACCAGGTTAGGGGTTTATTTTATTGGATCAAAACTAATCATATTCACATATTAATTACCCGTTATCGTGTTGTTTCGACGAAGAAGACGACCTTGCCGGAGCCGGACTTTGGAAGAACAATTACTGATATTACAGAGTGATTTAGAGAGAAAGAAGGGTATGAGCGAGTTGTACAGTATCCTAAGCCCCTATTTATACACTCAATTGGAGCGTGTACGCGTTAAATTTGTTAATGGTGATTCCGTGATTTCCTGCGACGATTACGGGCCAAATCCGCGGTTTAAAATTTGTTACAATGTAATTAATAAGTTGATTACGATGCCATATCAATGATATAACGCGTTAAACTAACAAAACGGGTCAACGATTGAGGTTAGGGGGTGTTTGGGGCTTGCCGGAGCCGCTGCCGGCGACGGCGGCCGGAAAAACGGGCAGGGGGCGGGGTTAGGGTTGGGTTGTTTTTAAAATAATATAATTTAAATAGTATTTACACTTCGGGTCCCCCAAGTTTCAATAATCATTTAAAAGATAATTTAAGTTCTTTTAAGTTTTAAATAAGTATTTAAAGTTTACATTTTTAACCCAAACTTTATAATTAAATTATAAAGTTTTCGGTTTTGGATTGTTTATGCGTTTTCTCGTGCGGCTCGATTAACGCTAAGGTTCGGAAATGTATAAACAACGAACAACGAATAATGAACATTAAATGTCGGGAATCACTTTATTAGAATATATTTAATACATCGAAACGACCCAACGGGTCGGGTTTACAATATTAACACGAATCGAAATTTGACGAATGTCACAGCATTCCCTACTTTTGAAAATTTCGTCCCGAAATTAGGTTAAAGAATCCATATCAAACAAATGGGGATACTTAGTTCGCATTTGGTCTTCCCGCTCCCAAGTAAATTCAGCGCCTCGTTTAGATTCCCAACGAACCTTTACCAAAGGTATACGGCTACGTTTGGTCTCTTTGTCCATGCGGTCCATGATTTCCAGCGGCTTCTCAACAAAGTGCATAGATTCATCAATGCGCACTTCGTCAAGTGGTATGTGGAGATTTTCCTCGGCTAAGCATTTCTTAAGGTTCGACACATGGACGTCGGATGAATATTCGCGAGTTCTTGCGGAAGTTCAAGAGTGTAGGCCACGCTTCCAACACGATTGAGAATTTTGAAGGGTCCAACATATCGAGGAGATAGTTTGCCTTTCTTACCGAAACGAACAACACCCTTCCAAGGAGATACCTTGAGAAGAACACGATCACCAACATTAAACTCGAGAGGTCGTCGACGATTATCCGCATAGCTCTTTTGGCGACTACTAGCGGCTAAGAGATTTGTCGAATTTGCGCGATCCGATCAGTGGTCTCTTGGACAAGTTCGGGACCGGTGATTTGGGTTTCACCAATCTCATTCCAACAAATCGAAGAACGACACTTACGACCGTAGAGTGCTTCAAATGGAGCCATACCGATGCTCGTATGAAAACTGTTATTGTAGGAGAACTCAATCAGATGAAGATGAGAATCCCAGTTTCCACTAAAATCCAAAACACAAGACCTAAGCATATCCTCAAGCGTTTGAATCGTCCGCTCGGATTGCCCATCGGTTTGAGGATGATAGGCGGTGCTAAGGTCCAAACGAGTTCCCAACGCGGTTTGCAGAGATGACCAAAAGTGAGAAGTAAAACAACTGTCACGATCGGAAATAATACGCAAGGGTACACCATGACGACACACAATACGTTGAACATAGATTTGAGCGATTTGATCAACCGAGAATTTTTCATTGATCGGAATGAAGTGCGCGGACTTAGTCAAACGGTCAACAATAACCCAAATTCCATCGTGGCGGTTTCGAGTGGTTGGAAGTATAAACACGAAATCCATGGTCACATATTCCCATTTCCAAATTGGGATGTGCGGTTGCACGAGTAAACCAGATGGTCGCTGATGCTCGGCCTTAACTTTAGCGCAAGTAAGGCACCTTGCGACGTACAATGCAATGTCTTTCTTCATACCAGGCCACTAAAATGTGGACCGTAAACCGAAATACATCTTATCCGCACCGGGATGAATAGAATATCGCGACTTGTGAGCTTCGTCCATGATGAAAGTACGAAGATCGTCACGATTGGGAACCCACAAACGATTAAGGTAATACAACAAACCATTGCGCTTGGTTTCGAGTTGAAGCTCAGCGCCACAAGACATTTCATCGTGCATATTACCCTCGGTGACAGAGACATGTTGAGCTTCAAAGATTCGGAGTTGGAGATCGGTTTGGACGGTCACACTATGAATCAAGATAGATTTCACATGAGTTTTTCGGCTAAGGGCATCGGCTACAACATTCGCTTTACCGGGGTTGTAGCGAATTTCGCAGTCGTAATCACTATGTAATTCGGCCCATCGACGTTGCCGCATGTTTAAATCCTTTTGGTCAAAAATGTGTTGAAGACTCTTGTGGTCGATGAATACCACACATTTGGTGCCATAAAGGTAATGTCTCCAAATTTTTAACGCAAAAACCACAGCACCGAGCTCGAGATCATGCGTCGTGTAATTCCTTTCATGAAATTTGAGTTGCCGTGAAGCGTAGGCGATGACTTTACCTCGTTGCATAAGGACACCACCGAGGCCTTGATTAGAAGCATCACAATAGACAACAAAGTCCTCGTTGCCCTCGGGGAGAGCAAGGATCGGCGCATCGCAAAGCATACGTTTGAGAGTTTGGAATGCTTCATCTTGCTTTGGCCCCCACACGAAAGGCTTATCTTTGTGAGTCAAAGCGGTTTGGGGCAAAGCGATCTTGGAAAAATTGAGGATGAAGCGACGATAATAACCCGCGAGACCAAGAAACGAACGAGCTTCGGTAGGAGAGGTTGGAGTCTTCCAATTCTTGATGGCTTCAACTTTGGCGGGGTCAACATGAATACCCTTTTCGTTTACTATGTGCCCCAAGAACGGAATTTCGCTCAACCAGAATTCACACTTCGAGAACTTTGCGTAAAGTTGTTCCTTCCTCAAGAGATCAAGGATGGAATGAAGGTGCTTTGTATGCTCAGTTTTGGACTTAGAATATATGAGGATATCATCAATAAAGACAATCACGAATTTGTCTAAGTATGGCTTGCACACGCCGTTCATGAGGTCCATGAATACCGCGGGTGCATTGGTTAACCCAAAGGGCATAACCCTAAACTCATAATGTCCGTATCGAGTCCGAAAGGCGGTCTTGGGTACATCATCTTCATGCACGCGTAGTTGATGATAACCCGAACAAAGATCAATCTTGGAGAAGCAAGAAGCTCCTTGAAGTTGATCGAAGAGATCGTCGATGCAAGGCAAGGGGTAACGATTCTTGACCGTAAGCTTGTTGAGCTCGCGGTAGTCGATACACATACGGAAGGAACCATCTTTCTTCTTGACGAACAAAACGGGTGCGCCCCATGGAGACGAACTAGGGCGAATGAACCCTTTTTCCGAAAGTTCTTGGAGTTGGGTAGACAATTCTTGCATCTCGGAGGGTGCAAGACGGTAAGGAGCCTTCGCAATCGGAGTTGCACCAAGCACAAGATCGATGCGGAACTCGACTTCTCGAACGGGAGGAAGACCAGAAACATCATCGGGAAACACTTCGGGGTAGTCGCGAACATCCGGAATGTCTTCAATCTTTTTCTCCTTCTTTTCAACAACGTGAGCCACGAACGCTACATACTTCTTGCGCAAGTATGTTTGGGCTTGAAAACACGTTATGAGGTTAAGACTCGAAGGAGAAGGCTTTTCACCAATAACACGAAGGGTTTGACCATCGGCAATCGGAATACGAGTTATCTTCTCGAAGCTAACAATTTCGGCACGGTGAGAGGACAACCAATCCATGCCTACTATGATGTCGAAAGTTTTCAATTGCATCGGGATGAGGTCGATTGAGAACGTGTGGCCATTAAGATTTATCTTGCAACCTCGAATAACAGAGTCGATAGTCACGGATTTACCATTCGCTACTTCAACAGTGTATGAGCTCTTAAGTCTAGATCGGGGCTTAGCAAGCAAGGACTCAAATTCAAAAGACACAAAACTCATATCGGCACCGGTATCAAATAAAATGGTAGCAAAGTGGCCGTCTACAAGAAACGTACCGTTCACCACATCGTCGTTTTGTTGCGCTTGGTGGGCATTCATCATGAAAGCACGCCCACGGTTATCTTGAGGAGCTTGAACGGCTTGAGCGACTTGAGCGGCTTGAGCCTCATGAGGTGCAGGTGCTTGGATAGCTAGCAGTGGTGGAGCTTGATTAGCCATCAATTGAGGAGCTTGTGGCTGAATCGCTTGGTAGGCTTGGTAAGCTTGGAGCTGGAATTGCGGAGCAGGAGCCAGCCGAAGTGTGTTCATGTTTGCGAGTCGTGGACACGCACTACGAAAGTGGCCAAGTTCACCACAATTATAGCAAGCCCGCATTTGGTTAACGGGTTGGGCATATGGCACGGGTCGGGGATTTGGTTGAGCAGCCCTCGGGGGAGCCGCTATGGTAGTTTCACGACAATTGGGGCTAAGATGCCCGTAACGGTTGCAACGGGTGCATTGTCGGCAAGAGGCATAGGCGGGATGGTGACGTTGGCAGGTGCTACAAAACGGGTGAGGTCCGCCATAGGGTTTCTTGAGAGGTGGCATGGGGTTGGCTTGGGTTGAAGGTGCGGGTTGTTGGGTTAGCGCGTAGTTCTTGCGTTTCTTGTTGCGGTTGTGGGAGGAGTATGCGGGTTTGGATGATTCGGGTTTGGGTTCTTTGGGTTCAGCAGCGGGTCTTTCGATCGGTTTCTTGGATGATTTTAATGTCAAAGTCCCGGCTTTGACATGGTTGTCGGTTAGGGTTGCGGCTACTTTAATCGCATCTCCAAGTTCCTTAGGCGAACTACTAAAGACACTATCTTGGATTTGCCTTGGTAGTCCCCTAATGTATTTCTCGATGGCACGCGAGGTAGGGGTGACAAGATGCGGCACCAGCACACTCAACTTGTTGAAATGGGTGGTGTAAGCCAAGTGCTCACCGCCCTCTTGTTTGAGGGTTCCAAACTCAGCCTCCAGATTCATGAGCTCGTTTGGAGGGACAAAACTCTTGGGTCATAAGATCCTTCAATTCGTTCCATGGCAAGGCCATGGCAGCTTCAACACCACGAGTCGACTTTTCCTTGACCCACCATGTAAGTGCTCCTTCCTCGAACATACCTGTAGCGAATCGGGTTCGCTTATCATCAAGACATTCAATTTGGTAAAACACACTTTCCATATTTTCGTACCACTGAAGTAGGGCAGTGGCACCTTGAGTTCCATTAAACTTGGTAGGTTTTGGCATCAGTAAAGTTCTTGTAGGTTACAACGAGAGCTGAAGGTGGGGGAGGAAGAGGGTTAATGTTGGCCATGATGTTCTGGTGCATCTGGGTCATGATATTAGGGAGGACCGCTGTCAAGTGCTTGGTAATCTGGGAGGTTATCTTGCTGCTAGATGATCGACACTTAAGGGTTGCGGGAAGCCATTCTGCGAACAAGGGTAATGAAAATCGTGAGACTCGGATAGTGCATGATATACATAAAGAAAATAAATCTTTTGTAAAGCTTGTTAAAATTTGAAAATCACAATTTAATGAGTGTAGTGAGGAACTTAGAGTTTTCATGAACCACCAAGGACTCTTGTGTTCCAACACAACCTCGAAATTTCGAAAATAAATCGAACCAAAAGCTGGTTATTCGTGTATCACCACGACTTGACAGACTTTCGGTTAAAACACATTGTAAAACATAAGGGGTCGGAGTCACACATTGCATGAACCACCATGACTTGTATGACCCCTAAGAGTGCAACCATATCCTTATCACAAAGAGGACATGATCACGGTTGAAAACATAAAGTGGTGAATCGTATGGCGTTTGGTGTAGTATGCTTTGGCCTAATAAGTTTCATGCCCTTCCCGAACTCTCCAGGTAAGCAACCAGGTCCCGCGGTTTGATTGGGATTTATGCGCATTGCTTATCCTTAGGTTTCATGAACCTTGGTGTCAAGAGTTCGGTAAACAAGTATGTATGTATGTAAATGATGTGATTATGCTAAGCTACAGTGAAGCCTTGACTGTATGTGCTGCGTGCCTCCATTTCTCACGCTCAATCAACCACTGTGGCCCCTTTCCGCCCACAACATGCCCCAAGTAGCTATGTCTAACACTACATAGCGTGTTGTATAATTATGGTCATGTGCAAACGGGGTAAAGTCTCAGCAATACATACCGCTC